>NW_028222864.1:0-10000 GCF_056783735.1 Eptatretus burgeri | reverse complement strand
ATGGAGAACACGAAATCATGTTTACAGTTTAGTTGTTTTTCCAAGTCTTGTTTTTGTCAAGTTTATTTCTTATACAAAGCAAACGTGGATGGGCTTTGCATTTTGTGATGCTTCTTTATCCCCATGCTTTTTGAAAAAAATGTAGGGGATATTCTTTTTGCTTCCAACTGGCTGTCTGTCCATCCGTCATCTGTCAAGTTATTTCCTCCGAAATGGTTGTTTAGAAATTCACCAAACTTCGGAGTTTTGTTCACCACATGGCAAGAACATGTGATCACAGTGTCATTTTTACCCGTACCCCCGGGCGGGGTCAAAAGGTAAAATACAAAAAAAAATCAATTACGGGCACATTTTTTTTAACATTTTCAAATGATGCACATCCATGCCTAAAATATGTAACGATTTTTTTTTGGATTTGACACCTGGTTCATGCCCCAAGGGTGGGGACTTTGGGTCAAATGGGTCAAAACGGGGAAAAAATTAACTCAAAATTTGATATTGGGTATTGGATTATTCCTCATGGAATTTTTTGCCATCTTTCAACTTTGCTTAAGGTGGAAACGTGGGGATTTGTAATGGCACGCCATCGACTTCACTCTCGTAGTCCAGCAGCTTAACTTGTACGACGTCGTATAACAGTGGTCATATAACCAACTCAGTTGGTTACATTAGAATGTCCTGTGGAATTTCCATCAATCCTGTTTTAGTTGCAAGTTTCTTGCTGTTTTTGAGGTTGCCAAGCAAAGTGGAAAATTGTAAAACCCATAAATTGACTCATGTGATGTCTTCCACTATTTAATGCAAAACCTTTCCCCTTCCAGAGAGATTGGAATTTGAGAGAGGAGGAAGAGTTCCTTATTCGGAGGAGGAGGAGGAAGGTTAGGAGGAGGAGGATGATGATGATGAGGATAATCCACATCTTGAGATTATACGCTCCATCATCTCTCTGATATTCATTGTAATATTCCTGCTCATTGTATCATGACTGATGACATGCAGTCGGAGTAAGAGTAATATGTGTCGTACCATGTGTAACATTTGCAATTTTCGTCGGACAAATAGCGTTTCAAATTATAAGATACATGAAGATGAAGAGGAGGAGGAGGAGGAGGATTTGGGGTCAGGACGTGGGGGGGTGATTTCCCCCCGAGTTTCAGCTTTTTTGCAGGCAGAAAATTTGTTGCATCGATGATCCATATACATATCTGAGGACCTTTTTCCCATGACACATAACAGACTCGTTTCGAGCACCAACGGTGTGTTCCACTTCCAATGAGCTTGCTATCGCTTCGTAAGAATATTGGTTGGTCTGGTCTGTTATGCTGCATGTTTGTATGTCAATCAACGAGAGCTCACATTTTTACTCCGATCTTTACGAAGCTTCACCATCTTGTAGAGGTAGTGACAAGCTCGAAGCCCATTGTTTTTGAGGTCAATAGGTCAGAGATCAATGTCACATAAGTCGTCAATTTTCAATGATTCACTTGATATCAATGTATCGCAAAATATAAACATGGGCCAGAACATCAGATCCACCACAGTGCCGCTGTAAGGTGGCGCTGAGCCGAACCCCGGTCCCATTCTCACAAGGGGATGGGGCGGGGAACTCTTCTCCTCTCCCGCAGCACACTGACACCGAGTTTGGGCCTGACCCCAGTCTATTGCACGGATCTCGAGGTTGCGAAAGCGATCCAGGATGCGGAGGATCGGCGCTTGGGCATCAATTCCCCTTGTCAACGTCCATGGGGTGTGGAGCCGCTGACGCTACCTTGCAACGTGCCCACCGACGGTTCCTGGCAAAATTCACCAGTGTTTGACGGGATCTGCAACCATCATTAGGATGTACTCTGTGGCCTGACAGGTCATCATTCAATCTCTAAGATCATCTGTCATCCCCTGGAAGCATGTTACTGAACTGCAGAAGGGAATGCGGGCCGGGTGTGTGATCAAATTGGAGTGGAGGAAACCAGCGGCGGAGTGAAACTCTGCCATGGCCTTCTACCCTCGCCAGCCGCCGCAAGCCAGGGCCAAGACAAGCAAGCCAAATCGGAATTCCTTCGGGAGCCGGAAGCAAGCGAAGCCCAGGTCCGCCTGGTTTGGCGGCCGGCCTTTAGTGGGGTCTGGCTACCTCAAGGCATGAGCCCAAAGTCATCATATTGACGAGGAGCATACCCGAGGAAACCACAGGATCTGGCCCATAAGGACCCCCCGCTGACAATGTCTGTGAAGTTGTCCGTCTGTCTGTGAAGCCATGTCACAAGATGTCCAGTTATGTTCTGTTTGAACGTTAGTTGCACCCTGACTACATGTACATATATTAATTGCATACGATTAGCATGTACATTTTAAACCTTTCGACTGCTGAGACCCCTTAGACCGTTTAAACCTTTCAACTGCTGAGAGCCCTTAGACCTTTGAAGACCCTTACGAGCCTTCAAGACCCCTAAAAGACCCAGATCTTCTATCCTGCAGACATTACTTTTCTTTCTGGTGCTCTTCTTCTGCTCTTTTCCAGATATTTGTCTGAAGCCACATGCCTGCATCATGTCGGTCTTTGGAGAAATATCTCCTCAATGTAACTAATGACCTCTCTCCCCTCACAAATGTCTGACAGTCTTGCCTTACTTTCCCAGGTGACTCCAGTTATTAATCCCACAGCCATTGATCCTGATCGACAACGCTTGGGACTTTACTTTCATGTCTGGTGCTCTTCCTCTGTTTGGAGGTCTTTTTTATCTGAGGCTGTCTGTCTGCATCATGGTAGCCTTTCGAGAAATATTTCCTCAGTGGGAGCTGTCTCCAGCCCCCCAACTTCTCCGGCCTTCCCTCTCCTGAGTCAGTTTCTTGTGTTCTTCCTTCCACTTCTCAAGTCTGCTGTCCACCACCACGTTCATGGAATCTTTAAATGTTTTCGGTTCAATGTTTCAGATTTTTCCATCTTCTCGTGCGTGAGATTTCCCAGTCTGGGTTGTGAATGAGTTGACTGTCCTCCCACTCTGGCTCAGGAGGTCACAGGTTGAGCCAATGAAGCGTTTGTCGCTCCTGTGTGAAGCGGGGCCATCGCCGTAAAATATAAAACACACAGGAAATGGCGCAATCTGCTGAGGCGCGGCGGTGATGGTCATGTTTAACCCTCGACCAGTCAAAGATCCCCGGGGGGTGACAGGTCAGGTCAGGTATGGGAGCATGTGCCAGAACAGCACGTCGCTGCGTCCACTTTCCGCCGGTACTCCAGGGGCCTCCGTCTGGCCATCCCCCAGGCAGATGCCAGGCCCATCCCCATCTCCTTGAGATGATGGTCAACCTGTTGCAACCATGAGGCACGTGGTCGACCCACTGGCCTCCTCCACTCATGAGACTCCCTCGCTGAGAGAATCTGGTGAGCAGGATCAGAGTCAGGAAAACGAGCCACATGTCCATACAGCCGCAACTGACGCTCACGGACTATGCAGGTAACAAATCTCATCCGAGTCTCTCTCAGCAACCGCTCGTTGGACACAAAATCCGACCAGCGATAGCCAAGGATTCTCCGAAGAGACCTGGTACCAAAGGAATTAGGTCTCCGTCTCAGATCCTTGGTCAGAGTCCAAGTCTCGCACCCATAGAGCAAGACTGGAAGTACCAAGGACCTGAAGACTCGGACTTTCATCCTCCCGCACAGGTACCGGCAGCGCCACACCCCATGATCCAGTGAATCCATGACTCCCCAGGCCCGACCCAGACGTCTATTGACCTCTGACTCGCAGCCAGCAGAGACATGAATATCACTGCCAAGGTAAGTGAATCTCTCCACGACCTCAACATCCTCACCACAAACAGACACAGACAGGACAGCAGCATCCAAGATGTCACCGAAAGCCTGGATCTTAGTTTTGACCCAAGAAACCCGTAATCCCAACGGCTTAGACTCCTCATTCAGCACCTCGAGGGCCCCCAAGAGGATGTCTAAAGTCTCCGCAAAGATGACTGCATCATCTGCAAAGTCAAGGTCCGAGATCTTGACATTCCCAAATGACGCACCGCAGCTTGATCTCTCCGACATCCTCCCTAAAATCCAGTCCATACAAGTGCTGAAAAGTGTGGGGGCAAGTACACATCCCTGACGAACTCCAGTAACAACTGGAAATAAGTCAGAGATGGTACCACCACACTTCACAGCACTCTCAGTACCAGAGTAGAGTTCAGACATCAGATTGATCAGTTTTGGTGGCACCCCACGAAGACCAAGAATCCTCCAGAGGACATCCCGATTCACTGAATCGAACGCTTTACAGAGATCAACATAGGCTTCAAGCAGCCACTGCCGAAACTCTCGTCTGCGTTCGGTGAGGACACAAAGTGCAAGGATACGGTCAATCGTTGACCTCTTTGGTGTAAAGCCTGACTGCTCTGGACGCTGGTGCTCAAGCAGATGGTGGCGAACCCTATCGAGAATTATCCGAGCAAAGACCTTGCCCGGCACTGAGAGCAGCGTCACCCCTCGGTAGTTGTTGCAGTCTTGGCGATCACCCTTCCCTTTCCAGAGAGGGACAACAAGGCCCCTCTTCCAGTCAGTTGGGATGATGCCTGTGTTCCAGGCAGAGCACAAAACTGCATGCAACGACACGAGTGCAGCATTTCCACCAGCCTTGAGAAGGTCTTCCGGTTCCGGTTTTGAGCGGCAAGAGGTCTCCTTCGGGGCTCCCTGCTGACATTCTCAAAGTTAAGTTCCGGTTGTTATTTGTCCCGTTTTAACTGTTTAATTTTCTCACCTACATGTTAATGTGTGTTCCTAGTTCGGTTTTGTTTCAAAAATCGTGCTATTTTGTGAGTATTTATGTCGACGTTCTTACTTGGTGTTTGAGGCCTAGTCCTAGGTTTGAGGCCTACCGGTTCCACTCGGTGTTCGATCGTTTTTTTTTGTTTCTTTGTTTGTTTTTTCTCCCCATTCCTTCAATTTCTATCCTCCCCATTACCTTCAATTTTCATCCTCCCCACTTTCCAAACATCCCCCATTCTCCCAACTAATCTCTTTCTTATCTCAAAAAAAAAAAAAAAAAATAAAATAAAATAAAATACCCAACAACAACAACAACAACACGCTCACCTTCTCCCGATTCTGCTACTTCTTCCTCTTAACTTCCTCCGCGTCTTCCTCGATTTCTTTTTTTTTTACACTTCCATGACCTAATCTGTTGAACTCTCTCATACATTAATATTAACAACAAAAACGATCTTATAATGCTTCATCTTCCTCTCTCACACATGTGGTACTCTTTACTGTTTCACAATGCACTTCTCTTCTGCTATTTTAACAGACTGCTCTCATTTCGACCTCTCCTTCATTCCTTGCCTAAAAAATCCAACTATTACAGCGCTTCTTCTCTCCATGCTCTGAATTCGCCTTCATTGCATCCATCAAGAATTGTGTTAAATCGCATCTCTGACCTAAAACTTTTAAAAACCACAGTTTGCCATGGATGCTCGCTTTCCATCAACCATTCTTTTTTCCAACTTCAGTGCCAACTCACCCCCTCACCCCTCACTCTCACTCTCAAAGCAACCATCCCACTCTTCTCCCTCCAAGCCTCCCTCTCACCTCTTTCAAAAATTCCCCCTCACCTTTCTCCCACCTTTCATCCCCCTCACTCTTCCTTCTCTAAGTTGCCCCCCTCTCATCCACCAACCTGCCTCCCTCCACTGCCCTCTCACCTCCATCTCTTCACTCCACCTCCTCAAATCCTCAACTGCCATCTTCCTTGTCTCTTGTCCCCCCTCTCTCCCAGCACCACAGAGCCTTTTCTCCTCCTCATTCGGCCCCCTCCCCTCGCTATTCTGCAATACCCCACACTCCTTCAGCAACCCTCCTTACCTCCCCCCTCGTCCCTCGTCCTACCCTCCCCCGCCCCTCCACCTCCTGCACCCAAAGCCTCCTCCCCTACCTCTTCATTAAAAGTGTGGACCTCAAATATCCGGGGCCTTCGCTCAAACCTTTCAGATCTTTCCATGCAGGTTGCCACTGACAAACCAGACATTATCTGCCTAACAGAAACTTTCCTCTCCCAAGACGTGTCTGACTCCCAAGTATCTCTCCCTGGTTACTCCCTCTTACGGTATGACAGACCTGAGCCTCGTCCTGGTGGAGGTGTTGCTCTCTTCATCAAAGACTCTATTCCTCACTCTCCCTGCACTGCTCTCACTCCCCCACACCCCCAGGAATACCTCTGGCTTCGGCTTCCCCTCCACTCCCACCTCATGTTTATATGTGTACTGTACCGTCCACCGAACAGTGATGACTCCATCTACACCTCACTCTCCGAAAACATGGACCATCTTCTATCTTCTCATCCAAACTCTCTCTTCCTCTTATGTGGCGACTTCAATTGTCATCACGCCAGTTGGCTAGGTGTGGGTACCTCTCTCACCTGCCATGGGACATCAGCAAAAGCTTTCTGTGACTCATTGGGACTGACTCAATCGGTCAACTTCCCGACCCGGATCTCAACCAATGGTACTCCATCTCTTCTGGATCTGATTTTGACAAATTTCCCTGACAATATCTGCTGCTCTTCCTTCGCTCCAATTGGTTCTTCTGACCACGTCCTTGTTAAAGTGGACATCTCTCTGGCTGTCATCAGAGAACCACCTCACCGCCGTCGAGTCTGGCATTTCACTCAAGCCGACTGGCAGGGTCTCCGAGCAGCCATCAAACTTACAGACTGGTCTCCTATCACTACTTTCTCAAACATCAACTCATCCTGGGAATTCTTTCAAAGAAACTTGCTCTCCCTCATGCACAGATTTATCCCCTCTCGTGTTCAGTTGTCTTACCCTTCCTCCCGCCCTTGGTTTACTGAAGCTTGTGGTGAGGCAGTTGTCCTGAAACAACTTGCCTTTGCCTCATGGAAAGCAAACCCAACTGAGGGCAATCTCAGTTCTTTCCACAAAGCTCGGAACAAGTGTGTATCTACCCTCAGGAGAGCCAGAAAACAACATCTTTCTCATCTCAAGTCTGAACTCTCAAACCTCTCTCCCTCCTCAAAATCCTGGTGGCGTTTAATCAAATCTGTTTCTGGTGTATGTTCCCCCTCCATCCCCTCCCTTACCTCAAATGGCCGCACTGCTGATTCCACACGTGATAAAGCTGAATGTCTAAACTCGGTGTTTGCAGCTAAATCTTGTGTCCCAAACCCATCACTATCTCTACCCACTTTACCCAGTCGCACCCAACTGTCCCTGGACTCTGTATCCTTTTCTCCTGACAAGGTGGAGAGCTTGCTTTCAAACCTCGAGTCAGATTCTGCAACCGGTCCAGACGGCATCAGCCCACGTGTCCTCAAAGCCTGCTCTTCTGCTCTTGCTCACCCTCTCTCTGTTCTATTCACCCTCTCATTTTCCCAAGGTCATCTGCCATCTGCTTGGAAATCTGCTAACATCACTGCCCTGCATAAAAAAGGTGCAAAAACAGATCCCTGTAACTACAGACCAATCAGCCTTCTCCCAATCATCAGCAAGGTTATGGAATCCATCATTGCTTCAGACATGAAATCCTTCCTCTTCTCCAATGGCTTGATTTCCAATCATCAATTTGATTTCAGACCAGGTCACTCTACCCTGGATATGCTGCTACTGCTCTCCCATCAATGGATGGAGGTCCTCAATGCCAGACAGGAAATCCGAGCCGTATCCCTGGACATATCACGTGCTTTTGACACAGTCTGGCACCCTGCCCTACTCACCAAACTCTCTTCCCATGGTATTCAAGGCCATCTCCACTCATGGCTCGCAGACTTCCTCTCCTGTCGCAGTCAACGTGTGGCCCTAAATGGAGTTCTTTCATCCCCTCTTCCTGTGCAGGCTGGAGTTCCTCAAGGTAGCGTTCTGGGCCCTGTTCTTTTTCTGGTTTTCATCAATGATCTCTCGGACTCTCTGGAAAATCCTCTATTTCTCTTTGCCGATGACTCCACCCTCTGCCGTACCATCTGTCATCCCTCAGACCGGCAAGCAGCAGCTTCTTCGCTCACTGCAGATCTGGATAAAATCACAAACTGGTCCAACACGTGGAACATGTCTTTCAATCCACACAAATCTCACACTCTCACTATGTCTCTTCGAAAGGACCATTTACAAAACCCCCCATCCACTTTCTCAACAATCCTCTGGAAGAAGTCTTTTCTTTCAAGCTTCTGGGTCTCACTATCTGCCATGACCTTTCCTGGGAAAGTCACATTTCCAACCTCGCCTCAAAAGCCAGTCGCCGACTGGGAATCCTCCGTCGTGCAAAGTCCTTCCTCGGCCCTCTTGAGCTCCTGACTACTTACAAAGCTTTTGTCCGTAGCCTGATGGAGTACTGCTCTCCCCTCTGGGCTGGTGCTCCTGCCTCCCACCTTTCTCGACTTCACGCTGTCGAAACCAGGGCTTTTAAGATCATTGGCATCTCCCGCAATGAAGCTGAGTCTTTGGGCCTCTCACTCAATCACCGCAGGTTGGTCGGTGGTCTTTCTGTCTTCTACCGACTCCTCTCCAGCCTTGCCCCCCTGCTCTCTCTGCGATTTGTCCCAACCACATTTCCACAGGGCGCTCAAGGTCCGCCAACAACCCCTTCTGGTAAAACTACCAAAATCACGAATCACTGCTCATCTTCACTCTTTCATTCCTCTTTTTTCCCGCCTTTGGAATAAACTTCCTCACTCTATTCTTTCCCATTCTTCCCTCCAGGCTTTCAAAACAGCTGTTCACCACCACCTCTTATCTTCCCCCATCCAAATCCTCGATCTTTTCTACCCCCGATAATCCACCCAAGCCCACTTCCTTCAATTCTCCTGCTTTCCTTCCTGAAAGTCCCTGTAATGTCCATCTTCTCCTCGCCATGTTCCCCGTCCCATCCCCATCCCTCTCCCTTCCACAGTTCACCTGTGTCTGTTCCCCAATGTTTTGTCCCTTCCACTCCCACCCCTCTTGTCTCATGCCTCCTTGCTGTGAGTTGTGTGTTAGCTCTCATACGAGCCTCGACCAAGGTATACAAAAAAAAAAAAAAAAAAAAAAAGTTCGGCATGGATGCCACAGATCCCTGGAGCCTTGCCCCGTTTCAACTGGTTCACCGCAGCCCGTGTTTCCACAAGCGTAGGTGGACCACAGTTGATTCGAGGATCAGCAACAGGGATTGTAACACCCTTGACGTCCAACTCGACAGTTGGGGGATCAGCCTGGTACAACCGCTCAAAGTAACCGGCCCAGCGGGCCTTCACTTCAGACTCCTCTGTCAAGAGCCTACCACTCTCTGCTCGAACTGTAGTGCTCCGAGGGATGGGCTTGGATGAATGTAATGCGCGAATTCCCCTGTAAGCGGGACGAGAATCACCTGTCCACAGGTGATGCTCTACCCCCTCACAGATTCCTCGCACATAGGCCTCCTTGTCCACCCTCAGTGCACGTACAGTTTTACGCCTCAGCTCCCTGAACAGCTCAGCTCTGCCATTCAGCCTGGCCCTGCGACTCTGGTCAATGGTATCCAGTGTCCCTTGAGAGACAAAATTATTCTTTGCCCTGCGGTGAGCTCCAAGGCATCCACCGGCAACATCAAGGACGGTGGTCTTGAAGGCGCTCCACAACTCTTCAGGACCCCCCAAAGCACCCAGACCCCCCAAGTGTCCACTCAGCCTGTTCGCAAACTCCTCAGCTACTCTCTCATCCCTGAGCTTGGCAACATCCAGCCTTGGCTGGGATGGTACCATTCTCCAGGATTTAAGGTGCAGCTTTAGAGTGGCTACAACAAGCCTGTGGTCAGTATTGAGGAACTGAGCACTCCGGTAGACCCTGCAGTTCTGGATCATCCTCCAACAACCGTCAATGAGGACATGGTCAATCTCCTTTGCCACACCGCCAGCGTTGGAATACCAAGTCCAGCGATGAGCTTGTGGGCGCTGAAACCATGAACCAGCCACCCTAAGTCCATGACTTCTTACAAAATCAAGGAAATTAGTGCTCTTCTGGTTCATAGTTCCTGACCCATGGGGACCAA
>NW_028222863.1:0-25000 GCF_056783735.1 Eptatretus burgeri | reverse complement strand
GCTCATCACTAAACATCGTAATAGCATAAAGCTTCAATCCTTTCCACGAGCCTCGACCATGTGTATAAGAAAAGAGTAAATCACCATTTGGAATGTACGAACGGTCACGGGTTGGACACACCTCACTTCCTCACTTCATGGACGTTCTTCCCAAGATGACGTCATCATGTACGCTCGAGAGTTCGTGCTGAACCTGCCTTCCCACGGTACTGATGGTGTCACCCAAAGAGATGTTGTGCACCTGCCATTTGAGAATGGTGCTCTCAGGGTCGAGGGGAATAAAAAAACGAGGTGCTCATGGAGGTCTTCAACGACGGTTTAAACGACGAGACCACAAGGCACCCGGTCCTGTTTTCCCTTCGATGAGCTCTCGCTCGATGAAGAACAAAATGACGTTTCTCGGTCGAGGGGATGACGCGGCCTTCCATGGATTTGAGATGATTCGGCGATCGAGATGCGTCATCTGGCAAGGCCAAAGATGGCGGGTTATGTATGTTGGTGAATTTGAATTGGACCAAAGATTTTATGGAACCTCAACAGTGTTGTTCCAAGGACGTGGAGGTACTGACGGTGTCATTCTGACCCCACTACCTGCCACAGGAATTTGGTCAGTTCACTACTATTCCGGCGGACGCACGCGCACCAGGCCCGGACGTCAAGTTCGCATCGGAAGGAATCTTCGCAAGTCACAATATGGCGACAGGGAATCGGTCCATCCTGATCCTTGGGGAGTTCAATAGATGTGACCTCGGTCAGGACCTCCCTCAGCTCCATCAGGACGTGGATGAAGTTCTTTGAGGACGTGCTGTGGCAGCCATGTTGGAAAAAAGGAGAAGCGTTGGACCGCTGTATCCTCGAAACCTCTCCGTGGAAAGAATTGAAACTTGGCAACTGTCAAGTTCTCCCCACGCGAAATAAGTGTGATTTTTAAATGATGGCGTAGTTATGACGTCATAAATGCATACATCCGATCAATATGAAAAATTTTAAGGTTCATCTCAGGATAAATTGGTGAACAGAAAAAAAAATTATGACGTCATCGGTCACTTGGTTTGGCAGCCATTTTTTTAAATTCAAAAATCTCCGAAACGGCTAAACAGATTGAGGAGAAACTGTACAAGCATGACCACATATCCACGAGGAACAAAAAGTTCAACATCTATGACGTCATAGGTCACATGGTTTGGTAACAATATTGGATTTACCCTAAAACCTTATAAAAAATCTTCTTTTCCAGAACAGCTGGACAGATCGAGGGCAAGCATCACACACGGCTTAGGATCACACATGTTCCCCAAGCCTTAGGAATACCAGCGTGTTCATGAATTATTGACAGGTCACATGGTTTGTCAGCCATATTGCTTTGAACAAAAATCTTTTTAATATCTTTCTGTTGAACCGCTTCATCAATCGATGTGAAATGACACAGTTATGATGTAGTGCTCATGTGGAATGTATGTTTTAAATTTCAACCTGATCGGACGCAAGGTCTGGCAGCCAAAATTATTTAATATATTTTGAATTTGGGTTCATGGATTTAAATCAAACTTGGTGTAAGTTTGTATAATGATGTAATAATGTGGGTGGAGGCATATCTGGCGACGACGACGATAAAATGGGTCCTGCATTGGAGTCACCAGAAGGAACCTGAACACATTAAAAGCAAAGATGAAGTCATCATGACGAACCTGGATAGGACTCGGGTTTCGGCTGCTACTCCTCTACCCTCAAACACATCCATGCGCAGCCAAGTGAGTCTTATTCAAAAAAAATCAAAAAGAACCAGGATTAAAAAATTAAATAATTCTGGCTGCCAGACCATGCATCCGATCAGGTTTAAATTTAAAACATATATTCCCCATCACTACTACATCATATTTCTGTACTTTCTCATCGATTGATGCAGCGGTTCAAGAAATAAATTTTAAAATATATTTTCCTTCAATCTAATATGGCTGCCATACCATGTGACCTATCAATTATTCTTCACCATCCTGGTATCCCCACTGATTGGGGAAAATGTGTGTGAAGTCTCCCCTCGATCTCTCCAGCTGTTCTGCAGATTTAAAAAAAGGTTTTCGGGTAAATCCAACATCGCTGCCAAACTATGTAACTTATGACGTCATAGCTGAACTTTTTGGTCCTCATACAACATGACCGATGACGTCATAATTTGTTTTTTCTCTGTTGACCAATTTATCCCTTGATGAACGTCCAAAAATTTCATCCTGATTGGATGTGGCGTTATATGTATGCAATTATGACGTCATAACGAAGGAACCTATGACATCATTAAAAAAAATCACCTACTACCCATGGGGAGTACTTCACAGGACGTGTGCTAAGTTTCAATTTTTTTTCCATGGAGCGGTTTTGGAGATGCAGAGCTCCAACGTTTCTCCTTTTTCCAACATGGCTTCCACACCACGTGTCTTATGACGTCATAATTATCATGAAAACATTCCACCTCAATCCCACAAGCGGCTCCAGAGAAAAGGGAATAACAAAAATTCAGACACGCACACACCTACGGGACCGATCACTCGACCCCGCATTTAGCTTCGCCAGCGCGGGCCAACAATGAAGTGACGTAGTATCAATGAAAAGGAAGAACAGGGAATTAAAGAATGAAGGGTAAAGTAATATGAATGTGAAACGCAGACACCAAAAAGAAGGAATGAAATAAAAAGATTGAATAAAAGCATTTGACCGAATGAGGGGCGAGGTTTGAACAACACGGGCGTGGTTTGAACGAGAGGGCGTGGTTTGAACGAGAGGGCGTGGTTTGAACAACACGGGCGTGGTTTGAACGAGAGGGCGTGGTTTGAACGACACGGGCGTGGTTTGAACGAGAGGGGCGTGGTTTGAACGAGAGGGGGCGTGGTTTAAACGAGAGGGGCGTGGTTTGAACGATAGGGCGTGGTTTGAACGAGAGGGGCGTGGTTTGAACGAGAGGGGCGTGACTTTCCCCGCTGGGTGGTGTTCTGAAAGGACATCGAACCTTGAATGTCGTGGGTCGAGGCTGAGGCCCCTCAGCGTTCTTGTGACGAACGAAGCTCGCGGCTCAGTTTCCCGCCAAACCGTGGTCTGGTCACGTTTTCTTTGCGAGTTTCGTGTTCCCTACCACACGGGGCGGGCAAGATGAGCTTCCCGTCTGCTCAGAGAAGCGACGTCTCGTTCATCCCTTCAAATCGTGACGAGCGTGCATGGTTGCTCACCCTGCTCGAGGAGGTGCATGGTTTTACTCACACCTCGTTACTCGGACGACCTGAGGTAATTAATTCTGTTTCCTCAGAAAAACCCCACGTGGAGCTTTAATCGTCTCGAGTCTCATTTAAAATGGTTCACACGTGGATTTTCCACCTGTTCGCGGTTCGAGTATTTGTTCTATGGTTACATAGTTTACCTGAGACAGACTGACGCCTCACCTGCAATGTCACGTGGTTATAAACGGGACGAAACGGGCTGGCAGGCCGAGAGGTGTGTACCCTCACCTGTAGCCTGGGTTCGAATCCTGTTCTGCCGTTAATAGTCGGTTGACATTAAAGACAACACAGCGTCCTTCGTGAATAATCGGCTCGTTATCGCCGGCACCGTGAACCAATTACAAATTCCTGTTCCAACCAACAGGGGGCACTGCATCAGCGGCACAGCTCACCATTTACAATTACCCCTCAGATTTACCCTTTAGAAGTGCCCTTTCTCTCGAGTAGCTGTCCAGGTGATGCAAGTTTGGTTATTACCTCCGCCACCCGAAGGTGAAGGACGACGTTTTCCTCCCCCCTCCTCCCCCCTCCCTCCCTCCCCCCTCTCTGTTTGTTGTGAAATGGAAGATTGTTCAAGGACATTGTTTAGTCGATTTTGTTATAATGTTTGTTTGTCGATCGCCTACAGGTCACAATTCGAAACCGATCATCACGAAACTTCACACAAAGTTGCAGAGGTCGTCTCAACTGAGAAGCCGATTGATTTTGAGGTCAACGGTCAAAGGTCATCTTGGGGTCGAATTTCTAAAATCGTCATTTTTTCATCCGATTGACTTGAAAGTTGAACTTGATTTGCATAGTCCGTCACTGAACTGGGAAAGCAACGAAAATTTTTTCTTTTTTAGGTCAAAAGGTCAACTTAAGGTCAAACTTCGAAAATCAATTTCAATCTGAAAAATCATCAATTTTCGTCCGATTGACCTGAACTTTGATTCCGATTGTCAATTTTAATCTTCATGAAATGGACAATTTGATGTATCCATGGCAACCTTGGGAGAGGGGGAGGGGGTGGGGTAGATTTGTAAGTATCGTGCTCTTCACACAGTCTTTTTCTTGTTATTCTGTTTGTGTGCAGGATATCTCAAAAAGTTGTGGACGGATCCGGACGAACTTTGGTGGATAGGTTGAGTGTGTAACAAAGACGAATTGATTCGACTTTTATGAAGATCCTGATCCGGACACGAGAATTATTTAATTTTCAAAGTGATTCTACACCATTGCGAGATGGGGGCCAAAAACGATATATTGTTGCGAATTTGGAAAACTATCACACACAACATCCAGGTTCCTATAGCTCAGTTATATCGGTATGTATGTGTTTTATAGATAGCTTCCTTCCCTTGTCTTATGGGTAAATCAATGTAAATGCGCTGTGATTTATTTTGGGAAAACCTCATCTTCAACAACAGCAACAAAATGACCGTTGGTTGTGGACATGCTGCAGAGGAGAAAACCCTCAGCTCCCGGCGTCCTCCTCGCGCTTACTAGGGGAAAGGTCGAGCCCCCACCCACCGATGCGCTGGACAGCGCGCCGAGGGGGGAGGGGTCGAGCCGCGCACGGAGCGAATAAAAGGGGAGCCAGTCGATCGGACGGCTCTCTCCTGTCGTGGTCGTTGTGGCCTGAGAGGTACATCTGGGACGTCTGGGACAACATTGTACTTCTGGTCTTGGAGCGCTCTTGTTCGTCGTCGAGGCCTTGGTTATCGTTTTGGCCGTCCTTCTCCTCCTCCTACCAGGATCGGGTCACCTTGAAGACCACACGAGGTGGAAAGGTCCCAGATAGACCCTGGTCTTCAGCCCGACTGTCCTCCGGGCTGGAGGTCCAATTAAAGACCATTTGGTCCGTTTCTTTGGGTGTGTGTGTGTGTTTGTGGCGCCGGTATAGTAAGTAGCAATTGTATAAGTGCTTTGCTGTACATTATTTGCCTTTCTATTATTCGGTTCAGCTCTGCCCTGACGTGCTTCCCTCATTCCCCACCTATTGCATTGTAAATAAACCCCGATTATTAAATGTTTCAGTTTGTTCGCGTCCCTTATTTCATTGACTGAGCATGTCGCGTGCTGGGGAAAATTAGCAAGGCCGTCGTGCCGCCGTAAGGGGACATCTGGACGGTTCTTGGCGATCAAACCGCTCGGGATCGCACACGGAACGAGCGCGCTAAGCGGCTCGTTTTCGGACGAGTTCCGTCGAGAGTGTGGAGACTCGGTAGATCGCCACGTGGTCTCTCGGTATTTTGAAGATTTGGTAAATAACCCTGTACCACGTAGTGGAAATATTGACGCTTCAGGGTCCAAAACAAAGGACCCGTATTCTCCGGAGTTTTCCGGAGAAGTACGATCTGAATTCCGGGCGATCGGTCGAGCCGACTTGCGGCTCCGTCTGGCGGTCGTGCCCGTGGCCGACGTCTCGCCCCCGCAACAATATCGCACAATATGTCAAAGATGTATTGGGCTGATATGTTCTCGTGGATCAGGCATAACGTGGCGGAGGTACGCGCTCCACCGAGTGCCCTTCGAGTTTCTGATTATTTTGTCTTAAAATTGTGGACGGGATCCCCTTCTCGGCACCAGGGTGCTTGTCTTGCAGGGATTCTCTCTTGTGGAAGTTTGTTGTGGTGGCGCAGCTCGACTCGTACCCCTGCCTTGTATTCCTCCCGGGTGGGTAGTGCCTTTTGCGAGTGAACGTGACCGCAGCACCCTTTGACCTTCGCGTGTCGCTTTCTCATTGGCGTGTGAAGGTCAAAGGGTGCTGCGGATCACAGGATGGGGAGAGGGATTAGAATGGATGGAGATTTTTAAGGGGTGATAATTACAAAAGGGGATCGAACCTGCTATTCACACACAATGCATTTCCCTGTCCCTGATACAAGTTGGAAGGGTAACCTAACGAAACAAAATGACGATGAACATATGTAAACTTGGAATCCCTGATGTGTTGAACGCAACTCCCCTGGGGTGGTCTTTCCAAAACCGCAATGATATTTACATTTGGGGACCCCAGTGATGAGGTGCTTATTTCAGGCAGTGCAGTGCAGCACCCAAACTGGATACAATGTCCATAACATGTGAATGTAAACATGAACTTTTCTCTTTTTTTACAAAATACCTGTTTGCATGTACCTGTGCAGTATTCACTTCCTTTTGCGCTTGAAAAATCAGGAAAACATTTATTTTAGGAATGTAAATGTGACGAAGATGAGGAATTCCACAACAAGGTGAACAAGCGCATCAACGATCCACCGGCACCTGGCTCACCTGGAAGGGGAAGCTCCTCACATGCCTTGTCACGTGACGTGGCCGCCTTGAGCGGTGAGATCCGTTGGTAATGATTGGTCATGTTGATGTTGTGCTTTTATCGTTGTTACCCCAAGCACACGGAGCGAAAAGCGGAGTGAAGCAATGGATTCACTTCTGTCTGTCTGTCTGTCCATCCGGGCATCGAAAACGTCAGTTTATGATCGACGAACAACTTGATTTCAATTGAATGTTATATTTTGAACACGAATCGGAAAACGAATCTTTAGTTGAACGGAGTTTGGATCTGAGTTTGTCCCGATCGCGCGCACGGAGAAGAGTGAGACAATTATTTTACTCGATCTGCCTGTCTGACAGTCAAACAAAATTGAAAATCATTCCAAACAGGAAACTTACTGTTTCTGAGGATGTTATAAAGGACACAAACAACAAGCACGAATAACTCATGTATCGTTTTACATCGGGTGACGTAAAAGACGCGAGCGGTAAACTTCCAAATTTGTTTTCTATGACTTTTAAAGTCTTTATTTCATTTCAATTTAATAACATACTCGAACACGATGCAGAATAAGATGTTCGATGAACTCTAGTTTATTACCCCCGGTTATGTTTTCACCCCTGTCTGTCTGTCTGTTTGTTTGTTTGTCTGCGAGTATGATATCTCAAAAAGTTATCGATGGATTCTGACGACAGATGGTGGACTGGTTGGGTGTGTGATCAGGACAATTTGATTCGATTTTGTTGAAGATCCGGATTCCGAGACAAGGAGAGGAGGGTATTGCATTTGGGTCCGTCGGTCTGTCTGTCTGTCAAGACACAAAAAGCCAGAACAAGATCATTCCTCCTCGTTTCTTGGACGTTGTTTCACAACAATGTCCAACTTGTCAGTAGCCTCAGCGTCACAGAATGTTTGTTTTGAGTGGGTAAACGTTCACTGGACATCTTATTTCACGCTTGTTCGCTCAAACAATTGCCTTGAATTGATTCACTCTTTGTTAAAGTTCATGGTCCTTCAACAGGAACATTTTTTACCTCGTTTTCTCTTGCCACAGCATCCTTGCCCTCCAGTTTTACTTTTTAAAATTTATTCTCCTTGATTTTTTTTGGAGCTGTTAATTAGTGATTGAAACATTAAATTTTTTGGATTGTGTCACAACCTTGTAATGTCATTTGTTTTGCAGCCATTTCCAGCCTGCATCCTGTTGAAGTTAACCAGGGTCCACCTCCATGTAACCAAACCCTCTTCCCAAATACAAGCACACCACCGGAAGTCTCGACGGAACATCTTGCATCGGCTTATTGGAATTGGGTCAACACTGGAATGGCTGACCCAGGTGTGACATCTCCAGCAGCTGAACAGATTGAGGCCCGTCTCTCAAACAGTTCTGCAGAGACTATTGCCGATCTAACAGAGCAGTTTGGCAGAATGTTCGGAAGTCCATGTGCCAGGATGAACTTGGGTCCGATGTTTGGTGAAGATCAAGATGGAAGTTCAGCTGAGATAGAGCAGCTCGGTACGAAGTTCGCAAGCATGTGTGCAATGAAGGGTCGTACTCATGCAGACTCGCGTTCCACGAACCTTACTGACTCTGACATGAGTGACTTCTGTTCTTGCTCCGAGGCCTTCGGAGACTTAATGGTAAGTTTTTCCCGACCCGTCCACCAGCGGTTTGCTTTGAGTCCTGTTGTTCTTTGTTTTTAAACTTATATTTTTGGGATATATTGTCGAGGCTCGTGGAAGAGCTATTCTTTAATGTTGATGACCACCTGTTTGGAACTTGTTCGGACATTCCAGTACAATGCAGGTTAATACGTGCTATCGACAGGTTTCCATCCTCGTTTTCTGCCCCCCATCTTTCTGTTCTTCATCCTCCTCGTCCACCCCGAAAAGTTCTTTCAATCTTCCGGATGTCTTTTGTGTTAATCCTTGTACCCAACTTCCCTTATAGTGGGGCAACTTTGCTAAACATAGCATAACAATTGTGCATTTTGTGAGGATAGCAGCAAATTTGGCACACTAGTAGCCCATCATATTATGAACAGATTTGGATATTGGGCCATCTCAAATTCAGCCGCTGATGGCTGTGGCAGCCATTTTCCACTGCCATCAAAAATTTTGAGATGGCCCAATATCCAAATCTGTTCATAATATGATAGGCTACTAGTGTGCCAAATTTGGTGCTTTCCTCACAAAATGCACAATTGTTATGCGAAGTTGCCCCACTACTCTTTGCACATCGTTGTTCATCATTCCTATTCCACGTATTCTGGATCCTACCTATCACCATCTTTCCACTTTGTCCACCTTCCTCCCTCTAATTGCTCTGAACCTCAACAAATGTGTTCTTTTTCTAATCCGGTCTGCACTCTACCGAGTGCCATTCTGGCTGTAGTTTTGTTTACACAAATTGGTTGTATTTCCTTGGATACGACGATGTATTTTCCTCACTTCCTGCAGCCTGGCCTACATGGGTCCTGTTCGTTGTACTTTCCGGCACGCCACTCTCCACTCACTGCCTCGAGCCATGACCCTTGGCCAAGGCAGATGCAAGCAGCTCGTACGAGTCAAGCAAGGGAGGGAGTCGAGTCATCTATATTTGATCAAGGAAGTTGTCCCAGAGGAGGTGAAAAGTATCCACTGGAGAGAATATGGTATCCACAACAACCATCACCACCACCGCTACCACAGCCAGCAGAGCCCAGCAGCATTGATAATCAGGAAGAACTACGCCAAGCCCCAATTTGTACGCATCGGTTTGGATCGTCAGTCTGTTCTACTCCCTGGGGAAGTGCTTGGACTTTTTGTTGTTGTTGTGATTAGACTTAAGAATGGGATCTTGAATTGTAATCTTGATTTATGAATGTGTTTGAATGTTGTGGAGAGAGTGTTGGTGTATGTGGAGAGAGTGTTTGTTCAGAGATGTGACCTTTTACCACCGATTAACAGTAATGAATGAAGCGATATGGAAATGGAGTGGCAAGCTCCAACGAATTATCCACACGAACCCTGTCTTCTCCACAAAAGTCTTCCTGGGTGGAATTATCTGGAGCATCACTGAGGGTATTTGCTTTTTCTACTGTCTCTCCTACTCCCTCGCCTTTATGCGTATAAAGATCTGGCATGACGGTGTCGGTGTGAACATCAGGACTGAATGTTGTTTATTATTCAACCAGCAAATACAACCCATCGCTTCGTTGACAGGGATATTAAGGGTGGGGGGAGAAAGAGGGAGGGGAGGGGAGGGAGAGAGAGAGAGGAAGGAGGAGAGAGGATGTAGGGAAAAGGAGGGAGGGGTGAGAAAGGGGAGGCAGGAAGCGAGGAAAAGGGAGGGGGGAGAGAGACAGAGGTGTGTGAGCAGAATGCTGAATTTTATAAGGTGGGGGGAGCGATGGGACAGAGAGTGAGAGAGAGAGTGTGAAGGGGGGGGGGGGTCGAGAAAGGTGAGCGGAGGAGGGTGGGGTTAGCAAGTGTAATGATATGAGTGATACCCGTGCACATGCACGGGATAGCAGTACAACATATCTGGAAGCAGACGACAGACCGTACACGGGGAATGAAAAAATACGCATTGTGCAAAATGCAAGTGGTACTATGGAACGCCAAGACTTCCCAAACATTGTCGGCATGTCTGCTCAGTGCCACAGCAATTTCCTAGGGATCGTGTGACGGCGAGCCGAGTTTTTAGTGTGCAAGCTTGGTATTATAATTGAGATGTTATGCTTTATGACCGAAAACACACACACAAACACACGAGCGTGGATACTTTGAAAAGTCGGATGATACCATTCCACCATCTGAATCTGATTTGAACATGCTGCAGTCCCTTCAACAGAGGGGGGGGGTGGTGGGAGAGCAGGAGGAGGGAGGAGGGGTGGGAGAGAGGCCAGGGTCGGAAAAAGGGAGAGGGTGAGATAGGGGTGAGAGAGGCAGAGGGGTGAGAGATGCAGAGGAGGGAGAGGGGTGAGAGAGGCGAGGGGGAAAGGGATTCCATTTTACATCCATCGGAGGGACAGCACACTCATTGATGAATCACCCTGCCTGTGAAGGACTGCGATGACAGTTTCTCGCTGGGTCGGGATTCGAACCCAGGCTAAACAGCTCAGAGTGAGCACGTGTACCTCTTGGCTTTCCTGACGTGATGTTGTGATTCATTACTTTATAACAACTGAAAATATTTTTTACTCGTGATCATATAATTTATTTTGCCTTCCTACCTCCGGTATCTAACTGCAGTATCGCCATTGATTGAAGGTTGAAGAACATGTGCCAAGTGACTTCACCAAGCAATCCACGAAACGGTTGAAGAAACTTAAAAAAAAACGAAATGTTTAATTTTTATTTCTTTTGTCTATGCCAAAGTGACGTGTCATATCATGGAAGATTGCACAAAAAGGGGAAACGAGGTGTAAAATAAAATTTCACATTTTCAGCGAGCCAGCCACCGCCTGTTACACCACAGAACACGCGGCCAACACACGCGAGTGGCCCCTGAACTTTGTTCAAATTAATCGATATCGTATTCAGTGACAGTGCGAATATTGTAGAGCACTCGTGGCTTAAGCACTCCAACATGGCTCAAACACTACAACGAAGGTTGATAAGAAACGGCTCGCTTGGCACGCATTTAGCAATGGAGACGACCGCAATGTCAAATATGTCCGAATTGGACAAATTAACACTTTTTTAGGAGTCGGAAATGCTGCTAAGTTCAATTCTGGAGCTTAAAATTTGTAATTCATCTTAGTTTTAGAGATTCTCGAGGTTATGGCATGTGCGGAAATGAAATAAAGCCACGAACGCGGACGTGTCCGGGTGTTTATATGCATTGCAATGTACCCAGCGATTTGTTGCTATGACGAACAGGCATTCGATAATATGAGTGAGAAAAGTGAAAAAAAAAACTTTATCGTTAAAAAATCGTTACGGCTTGTTCCAAGTCAGAGCGTGGTTGAGCAGGCCAAAAAACATGGCGGCTTCAGATTCCAGTGAGGTTACCCAGGAAACGCCGTCAGACCCCAGACAGCAAGGTGGCCGAGGATCGCCTGAGGAAGGATATAATTAAATAAGGCCGATAATTATCTTCAAAACGGGTGTTTTAATTAGCCCAAACACCCAATTTTCACTCTTGCACTTCCTTGGAGTTCCCTTTGTATGCATGCAAAGTTTCAGGCTGCTCGGCTTTATGGTTTTGGAGTTATGCAGGAGATACATGGATACACACACACACGCTGACATTTATAAGTGTAGATGTTTGACACGTGACTTGAAGGTTTGCTCATCAAATCGATGTACAGTAAGTTGATCAGGAAGCGTCCTTTTAATCTGATCACTTTTTGTTGTATTTTCTTCTGTTTAGCCAACTTGTTGGGTTCATTTAGGGCTTTTGGCAAAGTTTCGGTGGAGTGGCCGAGAAAGAGGAGCAAGTACAGATGGGGCAACCCCAAAGGTATGGTAACGGGAGCAAACCCACTGTAATGTATTGTGTACACTGTATGTAGGTGTGGTGGTGGGGAAATGTTTTTTACTTTGGGGATTATTTATTTATTTCATTCAACTGGGTCGAATGCACATGGAGCAGTTGGAACATAAATCACACAGCACACACACACACACACAACACACACACACACACACACACACACACACACACACACACACACACAGCACACACACACACACACAACACACGCTCAGAAAGGTCGCTGAAATCAAGAAAATGATCAAATACAGCACCAGGATCTCAAACATCGGGGCAATACCCCTGGGTGCTCCCCCCCCATGAGGACGGACGACACGCCATCCCATCAGCTCCCCAGATCTACAAACAGCTAAAAATGAGGAAAAACGGAGCGAAGCATTTGTTTCACTTCTGTCTGTCTGTCTGTCCGTCCTTCTGTCTACAAACATCGGTTTGTGATCAAGGAACAATTAACTTGATTTCAATTGGGATGTCATATTTTGAACATGAATCGGAAAACTCACCTGTTGTTTAAGAGTAATGTAGCTCTGAATTCGTCCCGATCGCACGTGCGATAAAAGGAGTGAGATAAACAAAATTTTTTTACAGCAAGACAAAACTGAAAATCATTTCAAACAGGAAACTTACTGATTTTAAATATGTCAGAGAAGACACACACAACAGGTACGAAGAACTAACGTAAGGTGTTCAATAAAGTGGTGTAAAAGGCGATGCATCAACGGCGGTAAACGTCTGAATTTTTTATTTCTATAACTATTAAAATCTTTATTTTATTTCAATTTAATGAGATACTTGAACACTGCAGAACACAAATCGACTTGTCAGCACTTTCAAAACCCTTCCGTTTCGTAGTACAGTGCCGTACTCGGACAAAATATTTTACGTCATCAGGAACAATCAAATTTGCCCATTGTCGACCCTGCGCATGTCCTTGTTTCTTAAGACAGTGTTCCCGGGGTAACGTGTTCCCTGAACTCTAGTTTTTATTGTTTTGAGGATCCCAAAGGAGTCAGAACATAGAACCGAATCGGGCATAACAGAACAAAAAGAACAGGAGAGAGAAGGGGTGGGAGAACACAGCAACGACGGGGTTAATGGAGGGAGGCTTTGAGAAGTAGGAAAAGTATGGAATGAGGAGGGTTCTGGGAGGACACATTGAGTGAACAAGATGGATAAAGAAGCAAACTCTCAATGACAGGAGTGGAAGGAAAAACTTGACACCCGAAGAGGTGGACTTGGGGAGTGTTCATGAAGGTCGTTCAGATCATGGTGGTGGATGTGCTGTGATGGACACAGAAGCAAACTCTAAGGAAGGAAGGAAAGAGTTTGGCTTGAGGCTGGTTGTTTTGGGGAGAGGCATTAGCTGGGGTAGAAAACATCATAGTTTTGGATTGGGGGACGTTCTGAGATGGTGGTGAACAGCGAGCTGTCTTCCAGACCTGGCGGGAAAAATGGGATTGAAGAGAATGTGGAAGTTGGTTCCACAGTCAAGAAAAAAAAGGAACGAAAGAGTGGAGGTGAGCAGTGACCGGAGACAGGTTTTTAATTTTTTGGAGGGGGATGATGGTGGACCATGTGAGCCCTGCAGAAACCTGCGAATGGAGGCGAAGGATGGAAAGAGTGGATGGTGCAAGACCAGAAAGGCGGTGGGAGAAGACAGAGAGACCACCGACCTGTCTGCAATGTCAAAGTGATCGACCCATTGACTGCAATGAGCGCAGGAGATTCCAATGATCTTGAAGGCCTTGGTTTCCATGTCGTCCAGCAAAGCAAGGTGTGAGGCAGGGGAGCCAGTCCAGAAGAGAGAGCAGTGGTCTCTCTGGAAGAAAGCCTTGTATGTGGATGGGAGTTCAGGTGTGCCAAGGAAGGACTTTGTACGACGGAGGATGTCCAGTCGGCGGCTGGCTTTGGAGGCCAACTTTGAAATGTGGTTTGCCTCAGAAAGATCATGGCAGATAGACCCAGGAGAGTGAATGACTGAAGTCATTGGTCAC
Organism: Eptatretus burgeri; assembly: GCF_056783735.1. Lineage (NCBI taxonomy): Eukaryota > Metazoa > Chordata > Myxini > Myxiniformes > Myxinidae > Eptatretus > Eptatretus burgeri. Next base: position 11,005 of record NW_028222863.1, on the reverse strand, counting down.
GTGATTCGACAGCCATATTTTTTAAACCTTCAAAAATCTTCATCTCTGAAACGGCTGAACCGGTCATCACTGCCAGCAATTGTAATTATGTCTCTTATTAATTACATAACACACCAGCACACAAACTACACCACACCAAACTACACAACACACCACACAAAACAAGTCATTCCTGGTGAGAGATTGCTCTTTTTCTTGTTGGGAATGTATAAAGTTAATAACCGTGTGTATCATGGAGATAGTTAAGTGGTGTGTGTTGTGCCGATGTTGGTAGTGGAGAAAGTGGTGTGTAACAATCCTCTATGACGTGTGCCGTGTGCAGGATACGTGTATTTGCTGTTCGAGTCGGAAGCGGGTGTACGAGCATTGCTACGAGCTTGTGAACGTTTTGATGAGGATGATCACCATGCATTGTATTTATACATGATGTCCATGGAGTCCCACAATCATGAGTCTTCCCATGTGGTACATGTACATTTATTAATATCGATACCCATTTCCCTCTCGGCTACACAGACAGACAGGGGTGAAAACATCACCTCCTTCCACCTTGAGTGGCGCAGGTAATAATCACAAAGTTTCAAAGGATTCCCAAGCGAAATATGGTTTGCTGACCCAATTGGGATAATGATAGGGGATACGAGTATGCCTTAACCGTTGTTGATTGAAGGTCGAGATGTGCGGGGCTTGTTCCGTTGAAAAAATTGAAAAAGGTATTACTCTGATCATCAACCTGATATTTAATAAAAACAAAAGGAAGCCGAATAAGTCATGGACCGGTGAGGGAACTGAATACCAAACCAGGTAGAACAGAACATTTAAAATTTCTCTTGAATATATCAGCATGACGTCATATGCAGCACTTTTAGTGAAGGAACAGCAGTCGTCATTGAGCTCTTCGATCACACTTTGAAAGATGGGTTTTATCAACGTTTGCTTTGATATACAATTTGATGGAGTGATGGTTTGGGTTATTCTTCACGTCCTCCTCCTCTTCACTCTTGTCTTCCCTTCATCCTTGCACAGGTAGAGGTGATCCCCTGGGTCGTGGCAGACTCGAGCATCGTTTTGAATCATAGGGTGTGCTTGGAGACTGGACTGAACGTGTTTGTGGGGGCACTGCATGGCTTGATAACAGCAAAGGGACTCGCCGATGTTCTCAACGACCTCTTCGAGGGAGTCGTTTACGTGGGCATCGACACTGACATACACCGATACCCAATGGGTGCGTGCACACCTGAGCTGTTTTACCTGTACGGAGCTGGAGTGGAGCTAAGAATGGGTGCTGGGAGCAAACCCTCGGGTTAACCGGGTCTGCTCCCTCGTTTATTCCAGGGAAACTGTTCGAGCCTTGAAATTTCCCCACTGGAAGAGGATACTCCATAACGACTGCAGGTGATGCATAGGTGGAGTTCAAATCCAGAGAAAGGATGCAGTTTTGCATAATTTGGGTTCGAAGTTTCTGGAAACCAACGTCGTCTAAGCGATAAAATAAAAACGATTGTCACCCCATCTGTTGGTCCGATGAAGGGTTAACAGTCGAAATGTCAGCTTCTTCCTTCCCCTGCCGATTGAAATGCTCATATGAACCTTGTGTTGATTCAATCACATGATCGACAAGATCTGACTATGTCTCTCAAGGAACACACTTGTAAAAGGTAAGACTGCTAATGCGAACGGAAGAGTGTAAGGGGGTTGTGTAATGCACTTGGGAATATATTTTTTCTCCCGCGTATGTAATATATAGATCATTCAATCCGTGTGGAGAGGAGTGATCATGTTTTTTACTCTGTCCGTTTGGCAGTCAGATTTGAAAATTATTCCAAACAGGAAACTTATTGTTTTTAAGGACGTTATAAAGGACACAAACAACGGGTACAAAGAACTCATGCAACCACGTTAAATCAGGTGGTGTAAAAGGCGGTGCATCAATGGCGGTAAAGTTCCGGAATTATTTTTTTTCGACACCATTAAAATATTTCTTTCATTTCATTTGAACTCTCAGCTTGAACAAGAGAACGCAAACCGACTTTTTGGCACTCAGCAGCACTTGGACAAAATGTTACGGAATTCTGCATCATCATGGCCAATCTACTTACCGCTCCCAGATCCCGCCCGAGTCCTTTCTTCTCAAGATTGCACCTGATGATGTGTTCTGCAAACTCTCTCGTTCCTCTTGAAGTTTTGTTGTGTTGCAGGGTCGGCTCGCGTGATGTTTGGAAACCGCGCGAGTTGCATGAAGGCAGTTGCTGCTGAATTTGTCGACATTCGAACTCCAAAGTTCAGAAGAAAGGTTTGTCTGTTGAAAGTTCCGTTTCGGTTTGGAATGGACATTGAGCTCAAAGCAATGTTGATTGGAATTGATTCGTGGTTGTTGTTCATTTTCTAAACACAGGACAGGTACAGTAAAAAATTTTTTTACCTGTCGTTCTGCACTCGAGGAGAAACCACAGTGCATCAATACCACACAAAACTTCACAAACACCACAGGCAATAACTCCTGGCGAGGGTCTGCAATCTCTGATTGCTCTTTTTCTTGTTGTAGTCTTGTCTTGGTGGTGGACTGTTTGTTGTTGCCAGTTGTGGTTTCTCCTCGAGTGCTGGACTTTTTCTCAGCTCCACGTGATCCTTTACAAAACGTGTTCCCCGCACCCCGTCCATTTTCTCCAATCGTTGTTGTCCGTTCGCACGACTGTTCATCCTATCGTGAATCTGTTCCCATCTTGTATCGATCTGCAGTCATGTTCGTCTCGGGTTACCTGTTTTCCGACTCCTGGCGCCCATCGCACGACTCACGACCACTACCTGTACGTTTTAGCTCGGGTCTTGTACCCACGTAGTGCTTTGACTTTTCAGGATCACGATCAAGGGGACACTTCCCTTCGGTCCAATTGTTGTCACATTTCCCTTTCTACATTCCCTCCCATCTCTTCCCATCATTATTTATTTTTAAACTCCAGTGAAATGTCCAAATCCCTGATTTTGTGAAATGAATCTCACTCGTTACCGTTTCCTCGTCTGTTCACACACGTCACCGGTTTCCCTTCACCAATTTGCATTTCTAATTGTTTTTTTAACATCCTTGTGGTCACAGATCCAGATCGACCCGCATGTGGAAAATGGGTCCTTGTGCCAGTCCTGCTTCCTCCAGCCTGGAAGCTCATTCTGTCGAGAAACGGTAACGCTCGTTCACTCTCCACGTGTAGCGTGTCCAGAGTGGAGTTTCATTTTGTGGATTCATCTTTTGGGGTTTTTTGGGGATTTTCCTCACCGAGTTATAGAAATGGTGTTCGAGTACGTGCAAACCACATTGCTTCTTACATGTAATCAAGAGGGCAAAGCGTGACCTTTGAACTTCAAAATATCGCAAACCATCCCGGTTTACCTTTGGTGTACGGACTGGTCCATTTGGTTGAATTGGGTCCTTTGTTCACGTCTTGTTGTTCCATTTGAAGGTGGAGCAGGGAGACCGTTAAAAGCCAACGGTTTCATCCAAAGACGATTTCAAAATTGGGGATAGGGATGCGGAGGAGGCCTCACACTGTTTGCCGGTATTTTACCTGGGGGTAAGGGTGATAGAAAGGTGGTGGTAGTTGGAGGTACAGGGGTATTTTATCGAGATGTGTGACCAGGAAGGGACTCCACGTGCACACGACAGGAGCAGCCTCTCGTTTGTGTGAATTTCATTGTGACGTCACGATGTCGATGGAAAAGGTGTTTTTTATTTTTCTGATCATGCATCTTCCTCCCAGCACAAGATACAATGTCGGTCTTGTTTCCACCTTCCCTGATCACTTCCGGTTACAGGAATGCTTCCAGTACTACTGCAAATCCTGCTGGCGTGCACAACATGCCGTTGAGGACAGGTGTTTCCATCGCCAAGTGATGCGCTAGTAGAAAGAACACCTGCATATCTGCATCACCTGGTCTCAGATCCCCACCCTGTAATTCCTCATGACACTACGTCTTCTTCTTCTTCAACCGAAAACCATCCCCCTTTCTTTTTGCTCCCTCACATTTTTGCATCTTTATTTTTCTGAACAACATTGTGACGGAGGATTGAACGAAAAGTATTTTTATTGATTGTTCCAATTTTTATTGCACTAATTGTTTTATTTATATTTTTTATTATTATTTTAAAATTGAGTTGCCATTTTCGAGTGAATGTGGTTCGTTCTCTTACTCATTCTAGTTGTTGTTGTTGTGCTCCATCAGTGATTGGATCTCGCAGGGTCACGTGATGTTTCAAAATTATTTTTGTGGGATTGGGCAAAGGATTGTTGTTCCCGACCAGGATCCAGGAATGAAGTGAGAGAGGAAGTGTGCACGGATTTATTTAATTATTTTCCGTTTTGTCGAGTTCGGCTGGGGAGTGTTTGTGAATGGTGGTCGAGAGGGTAGGTGTTTGAGGGGAGTGTTTGTGAATGGTGGTCGAGAGGGTAGCTGTAGGAGGGGAGTGTTTGTGAATGGTGTTAGCCGATACAGAGCTGTCAGTTGCCTATACACCGCCCAAATAAAAGTATGCGTCAGAAGAACGTGTTTCATGCTTGGACCAAGATCGCCAATATGGTGGGATCGCCCAAAGAAAAGATGGATGATTTGGATGGGGGAAGATTTGAGATGGTGGTGAACACCTGTTTTGAAGACCTGGAGGGAAGAGTGGGATTGAAGAGAGTGTGGGAGTTTATTCCAAAGGTGGGGAAAAGAGGAATGGAAGAGTGAAGGTGAGCAGTGGTTCGTGATTTTGGTAGTTTTACCAGAAGGGGGTTGCTGGCAAACCTTGAGCGCCCTGCAGAAATATGGGGGCGGGGGGACAAAACCGGTGAGGAGAGGGTAGACGACAGAAAGAGACGAGTTTGAGACTGAATGGTGTATTAACATTTTTGCAAGTACTACAAAAAATATCTTGCTTTCGACGTTAAGGAAAGGTCTTGGTCGAAATTGGTTGAGATGCTTCCACTGGTATTCTTTAGGAATGTACATTCCCTCTGCAGTTTGCCATTCATGATGTATGAGCTTCTTCCTCCAAGCAGCTCTTATGAGCCGGTGAAGTTGGGATAATATGGCCGGACACGGCTGATATATCAGACAAGAGACACCATTCGGTCCTGGGACAGGCTTGTTACGAGCTTTCTTCACAATTTGCTGCAGTCCATGCATGGTTAGAGGTGACACTTCATATTGGGTTGTTGGTTTCTTGGCCCATTCTATACCACATATATTTGGAAATTCCTCACTCCTGAAATTATCTGAATACATACTCACAAGGTGCTATTCCAGTGCTATCACGTGCTGCCGAGTGTTGGCCATGCAGCATGAGGTGCACGCTCTCGAGTGTCCTCTTTTTCTGAGTGTCCCTCCTGAGAGTGTCCCCTTTTTCTGAGTGTCCCTCCCGAGAGTGTCCTCTTTTTCTGAGTGTTCCTCTCCATGGTGACCTCCTTTTTGGAGTGTCCCTTTCCATGGTGTCCCCTTTTTCTGAGTGTCCCTTCTGTGCCTAGATCTACTGTAATGTATATACCCCGAAGAGGAGAACAACACGACTCTTCCTTCCTCTCCAGTTGGGAGTGGGTGTTTCCTCATCGCAAAGATTAACAAATAAATGAACGATCAAACATGATAAATCATCCACAACGGGTACGCATTGAATAGAACAACAAATTATCCACAACAACTTCCCAATATCTACATATTACAATTTACATACACAAACAATGGTGGAGTTTTGATCTCTTTTCACATTCATCTCCTGCCGTGCCACCCAATCCCTTTCTGTCAGACTCCTCCATGTTTGTAGATGAGTTTAAAAGATGGATTAACAGTTCCTGCGGCAGGTGAGTGGTGCACGTGAGTGTTATCACATTCAAAGTCCTTGGTTCAAATCCCGTATAATGCATGAATTAATATGTGAAATGAATAGTTGATGGTGTTTGATGAAATGGTTGTTTGGATATATGAAATACCTTTGTGTGGATTTGTTGGCTGTTGCATATCAGATTGTGGAATGTTCACCTTCTGAAAACAGGCAGCCATAAAGTAATCTCAAGGGACGTGACATCCCAATCCATCCTCTCAACCGTGTGCCTCTTCAGGCCCTGACCTGCAAAGAGTGATGTTGTTGTGATCCCAAACAACCAATGTTTGTTTTATTTGTTAAAAACTAAAATGTAAATGTTGAATGTTTCACTGAACAAGTGAAATGATATCCCTCATATTTACAAAATTTATAACCCCTTAATTAATTTACATTTTAATCTTCACTATAATGGAGCTCAGTGTTTGTTATCTCCTCCGAGACGAAGCGTCAATGGTCCACGAAACGCAGCGATATTGTACTTGGTCTCGATGACTGTGGATGGCGATTGTAATAATCATGATAATGATTTCACTGACAGGTATCTCACCTTTACTGTGTGAGTCAGGTTGTTTCGTGCATATTGCCTTCGTCGTTTGACGTGGACATACGGACAGGGCTGAGCTGTGACCTGACACAATGACGTAATAAGGGTTATTACGTCATTGTGTCATGTCACATATCACAAGATGGGGCATTGAATTCTGAACATTTTGGCAATAGTTGCATGCAGATTGGATACAAATTGACCGCGCTATGGTAAAAAGACGATTTTGACCTTTTCATGACCTTGACCTTTGACCCGATCGCTCCCAAAATCTAATCAAATGATCCTCGGATAATAACCAATCATCCCACCAAATTTGCTGCGATTCAGTTCAATACTTTTGGAGTTATGCGAATAACAAACAAACAAACAAACAAACGCACATATTCACAAATAAACAAATAAATACACAGCGATCAAAACATAACCTTCGCAACAAAGTTTGCGAAGGTAATTAGAAAACTGTTCCTCTTTCAATGGAGAAAAAAAAAAAAACCACAAAAGCTTTCAACTGCAGAGTCACCTTGCTGTACAAATTACATTCGATGTGATCATGAATGATCGACATCATTTCATGTGAAACTCTCATTTTCTTGATCCCAAATATACCGCTTTCTCCTCATTCAACAACAAAAACTTGAAAGCATTGTGTCCATGTTTCTGTCCGGCCGTTTACCTCAATATCCTTACAATGGGATGTCCCAAGCCGTCACACTAACCACTAAGCCAACACCAGGCTGAACTTGGTTGTTGTGATCACCACATGGCAAGAAGCTTCAAGAGCACAAAAACTTTTCACCACGCCCCCTGGGGCAGGATCAACAACCACAAAATCAAATTATTAACACGTTTTAATGAAGCTTTGTACATGCAATCAACATTGGGGGGACGCATGAAATATGCAACAAATTTTGGGGGATTTGATCCCCGGTTCGTGCCTCAGGATGGGAACTTTGAGTCAAAGAGGTCGAAATGGGAAAAAATTTAAATCAAAATTTGATATTGGATCTTTCCTGATGGAACTTTTTGACAACTTTCAACTTTGCTCGAGGTGGGGAAGCGTGGAGATTTGAGATGGTTTCCTGGTTTCCTCACTCTGGTTTCCTTTATTTTTGCAGCAATTAAGGTTCAAAAGGGATCTTGTGGAAGCAATGCCTGGAGCTCATTGTGATGAATCATAACCTCACAAAGACTGTATTCATATTTATGTGACGAAGAAACAAAATATCAACAAATCAGGTGAACTCATCCCAAGGTGGAAGTGAATCAGTTTGTCTTCACAATCGTACAGGACTATCGTTTGACTGCAAAACACCTCTGCGGTGGCACAAAGAGGTACACATACCTCTAAACAGTCTCCGAGGTTGAGATGCCTCAAATCCGTGCACTTGGAAGTGATCGACAGGAGACTCTCCGTCTGAAACAAGATAGGAGTATGATGTCATCCTTTAACACCGGTAAAAGAATCCCCTTCCCATCCACGGAGCAGAACGAGACAGAAAGACTCTCTTCGCTAGCTGATTCCAGAATTAAAGCGTTTTATGGAGTTTAAAGATCTAAGAACCAGTCTGAGGATCTAAAAACCATTGTGGAACCGTGCCAGCAGGGGGTAATGCATCATGGAGGTGACTTTAGCTTGGTAATCTACTTTGCAATCTTATGGAGATTCAAAAAAAATCTCACAGGCAAGAGACCATGGAGATGACAGAAGGGCACTACCAAGGCCACATAGATCTTGCCTGGTTCAGTGGGAAATCTCACAGGCAGGAGACCATGGAGATGACAGAAGGGCACTAACAAGGCCACATAGATCTTGCCTGGTTCAATGGGCTATGCAAGGAAAGTAAACGGGAAATGTATGACTTTCCAGCTTTAAATGTTCCTAGTATTTAATTTTGGTTTCACATTTATCATCGTGTCTGGTTTGACTTTCAAATAACTTGGCTGGGGGGGGGGGGCAATCAAACCACCTCGCGTCTCAATTTAACATTGCCATAAAACTCAAGATTGACTTGCAATGACTTTATAAACAACAAAACTGCATGAGAGTAAAACGAACATAAACTACGTAAGGAGCTTACATCGATCTGCGTTCGGTACAGGACGAGGCGTTGCAGCTTCTGCAAGGACGAGAGCTGCTTGAATTCCCCGGGTGGTATTTGGTCACATGACGACAGGTCCAGGTCACGAAGGTTTGGGCAGAGCTTGGTTACAGATTCCAAGGACTCGTTTGTGATCCAACGGCAGTTTGCCAGCTCCAGGTGCAGTCGGTGTTCAGACCACTCACCAAGGAAACTGAAAAAGCAGGAAGACGTTGGGACAGTGTTTTAAACAAAGATTGACAAGACGAACTGAGAAACCAAGTCACATCAACCCACGTTTGGGACTGTGGTGGAAAATCTCTTTTAAAATATCAACTCTGTGATTTTTTTTTTAGTTTGGCTGTGGCTCAATGAAGCCTCATGATTGATTTAAACTTCGCAAATAAGGGATTTTATCCCATATTATAAATATATCGGCGAAAACTGAGATGATAGACAACGACTGAGTGAAAAGTTCATCAGAAACATGATTAGTACATTCGTCTATGAGTGTGTGTCTGTGATTTGGTATAAATTATTTCTAAGTATGTGTATTAATTGATATGATTAAAGCTTGTGTAATTACAAATATTATTGTGGGCCGGGTACATCTGGACAGCATCTTGACAAAGAAAGTGGTATCGGCTGTGTCGTTTGTTACCCCAGACCGTCTGCCGCCAACTGAAGCGGCAACTAAGCACCATTCACTCCGCACGTATTTCCAGATCATGACATGGATGGGAGAAGAGGCAGATTTGGAAGCAACAGACTGGGGGTGGAAAACAGAGGAGAATCAGTTCATCCCATGAAATGAATGCCGCACCAGACTCTTTGCTTAAGGTAGTTCACTGCAACTGCACTACCGGGTGCAGTACTCAACGTTGCACATGCAGAACCTACGGTCTACCATGCACATCAGCTTGTGGACAGTGCCAAGTGCAGTCATGTAGCAACCCTTTCAATCAAATGTTGGGGGATGAGAATGAGAATGATGACAATGACAATGCTGAGATGATCCAGGGCGACAATGGGCGTGGCTTATGGTAAGGCTGTGTGGCATACATTCAGATTTCTTTTGGATTGATGACGTCCCATCTATGTAATTACAGGAAAGGGACAGCTTAACTCGTTCAAGGAGTTAAATGATAGCATCACATGTCATTACATATTATAAAACAACAGATTTTCTATGGCATACTCATTTAGCTTTTAACTATGACGTCATATTCGTCATAGTTACGTCATAGGCGGATGGAACTATGTTTATTTGATTTAGAAACCCCATGTTCCTATCTGTTGCCAATCCATTTATGGGGTCTAAAATCAACCATAAAAAAGTTTATAGTACATTGACATTTTCATTGGCGGCCATCTTGAAAATATGCAAATTAACCCCTTCACTGGGGTCAGATTACCCGAGACTTTTTATGCAAATTAACCCCTTTACCGGGGTCAGATTACCCGAGACTTTTTTTCTGGAATTCACCATGACCTGTTAAAGCATTTCAAACAATGAAACGTTTTGTTGCAATTTTTTGGGGTGCAATTATTGACTCTACTAATGTGCCTTTTCAAGGTTTGATATAAATCATAAAAGTGTTTCCCAAGTTATGGCCATTTATTTACCAACCAATGACAGGACACGTTGCTGCGTTGGCGTGGCCGATGGGGAAGAGATCCTCAGCCGCGTTCCCCATTACGGGTTACAACGTGCGGACTTTAGGATCGTGATGACTCACTGTATTCTAATAATTTCTCCATTTCTTATGTGCATTTATAGATAAACACAATGCCCCAATCCAGTCGTCGTTTACTTTTACGTCGTTGAAAGTTTTTTTTTTTTGTACGGCCACGCACGTACGGCCACGCGAAAGTGAAGGAACGTCCTGTGTGGTTGTTGAGGCAGGTAAACTTGATTTTAATTTGGATTTTAATTAACTCTGTGTGTATAAGTATCACAGCAGTTGTTACTTCAATGCAAGCGATAATTCGTGGAATGCATGTGCACATTCCGTACGGGCACGCACCACTTCCGGATAGTGATGACTTACTGTATTCTCATAATTTCTCGATTTCTTATGCGCAATTATAGATAAACACAATGCCCCAATCCAGTCGTCGCTTATGAGAGTAAAGGAACGGCCTGTGAGTTTGTTTGAAACTTGTTTTTTTCTTGGGGGGAGGGTTTGCATGCACGGCCACGCACGTATGGGGCACGCGAGAGCGAAGCAACAACCTGTGTGGTTGTTGTTTCTGGCACGCGGTTTGAAAGTTTTTTTTTTATTTTTGCCCGTACGGCCACGCATGTACGGGCACGTACGAGTTTGTCCAATTCGGACATTGTTTGACACTCTGGGCGGGCGTCTCCGGGTGCATGTATGTTTAAATTACCGATCGACGACACATGGAAATACCCATATAAAAAGAAACGGATGGGCCAATCCCCACCAACTTTAAAAAAAGTTGCTTGTGGTTCCCAGGGTCAAGTCAAGGGAACAACCCACCCGCAAGTAAATTCTCTGTTTG
>NW_028222862.1:0-25000 GCF_056783735.1 Eptatretus burgeri | reverse complement strand
GAAAGATAAATAAATGGGGAGTCAGAAGGGGGAGCTCGACCACCAAGATTATCTGTGGACCTTCCACTGTGCATTTTGGAGAGGGAGGTGGTGGAGATCGAATTTAGATGTTTGTAGATTTTAAAGAATTAGGTTGAAAAGTGGAAGTCACAATAAAAGTCTGAACTGCGTGTTTCAATATTGTCCTCTCTGAAAGCACAATTGATATGAAGAAATAACCAGGAATCGTTTCAAATCTGACCATGGTGGCCATATTGCGAACACAAGTGGGCATGTTTCATCAACAAGCAGCTTTCTTTCTGCTCACCACACACCTCCTTTCATTGCTTTTCTCCATTTACTTAGCATCTTACAAAGTGGTTGTGATGGAAGTGTGTCCGCCGTGGTCTGAAAGAAGTTGGCCGACATAGTCAGAAAGAATCTGGCCGCCGTAGTAGGAAAGACCTGGCCGCTGGAATAGGAAAAATCCTGGCTGCGTAGTCAGAAAGAACCCTGGATGCCATGGTCAGAAAGAACCAGGTCACCTTAGACAGAAAGAACCAGGTCACCGTCGTCAGAAAGAACCTGGGCACCGTCCTCTCTGAACGCCGTCCTTTCCTTTCCTGTAACTTCCTCTCTGAACTCATCAATCAGATTTTTAACCCTTTACCCTCCGTCCATCATCGACGCTCTTTCTTTACGTTTCCCACTCACCTGGTAAGATCCGTTCATGGCCCACACTCCGCGACGCACCTGGTGCACCGGAAACATGTTTTGAAACAACACAAGTATTCCACGAGTTTCCTTTAAAATAACTCAGGAGCACAACAAAAATCCAGCACTTCGCTGCAACAAAAGTGACGGAATGAATTGAATGTTCTCACAAAACAAACGGAACAATGCATCCCGCCGATGGGCTTTGTGACGCTGCAGTCATTGTTGTCATGGGAACTGAACTGATTTCAAAACAAACTGATTGCATTGTCGTTTGCATCGTTCCGTCATTATCTGATGTAGTATTATATCACGTGTTGTAATGTCCATGTACAAGTATTACGCTATTTGATGAATTTTGTTGAAGTTGCCAGAAAAGCGAAACGAAGTTCGGATGAGAGATGTCAGTGAGAGCGTCACAAAAGTGTGGGCGGGGCGTAAATGTTTCCCTCTTATTTGCATACATAGTAAGTAGATGGTCCTTTCTTAAATTTTTCGGTTTGTTGTGGAACCACAAACACGTCCAATGCTGCACTACCACTTGTGTTTGTATTCTTCTGATGGTCAAAAACGAACTGAAAATGAAGCTTGAACTGTAAAGAGCTGAAACAGGCCGGACGTTCCCCTCCAGGTGTTCCCTTCATGCTCAGATGTTACCTCCAAATGGTCCGAGGTCATGATTGGTTCAGATCAATCAAAACACTGTTTGTGTGTTCAACACATACATACATGTAAACACATACAAACACACGTACACATGTACAGACATACAAGTACACATGTACATACACACGTACATGTACACACATACAAACGTACACACTACATGTACACACATACATACACACGTATACATGTACACACATACACACATTCAAACACATGTACACACGTACACACATTCATGTGCACACATACACACGTACACACATACATGTACACACATACATACACACGTACATGTGCACACATACATGTACACACAGACACACATCCAAACACTTGTACACACGTACATGTACACACATACAAACACACGTACATGCACACATACAAACACACATACACATTTACACACATACATGTACACACATAAATACACATGTGCACACACATACATACACATGTACGTACACATACACACATACATACACATGTACAAATATACACACATACATACACATGTACACATATACACACATACATGTACATGTACACACATACATACACACCTACATGTACACACATACATGTACACACACATACATACACACGTACGTACACGTACACACATACATACACATGTACAAATATACACACACATACATGTACATGTACACACGTACACACATACATGTACACACGTACACACATGTACAAACATATATGTACACACATGTACAAACATATATGTACACACACATGTACACATACATGCACACGTACATGTACACACATACATGTACACACGTACACACATGTACACACATACATGTACACACACCTTATTTAATATTGTCCATGTGAATTTTGAACCATGTAATTAAATAATTGAGCCCCTGACTTGTTGTAAAAACTGTTTTATTATCAAAATAAATTTCCATTCTCCCTTTACATAACAATTGCCGTTTACCAACGAAATACCCAATGAACGAATGAACGACAGAAAGATTAACTTTAGATATGAGAACTCAAATTCAGCTCCAGTGATCCATCAAAGGAAAACGACACGGCCGACACCTCACCTGTGGTTCCAATTAAGATAGGAGTTGGACATCCGATTACCTGTGAAATTTCACTTCCCACACACAAAAATTGTTTGTTATTAATTCCAATTGCAAAGCACGTCGGCATCACGTGACCCTCCTTGTGTGTGTGGTGGGGAGTACAAATATGGCGGCCAGTGAGCACGTCGGCATCACGTGTCCCTCCTTGTGTGTGTGGTGGGGAGTACCAAGATGGCGGCCTGTGAGCAGTGTTTCTTTTTCTTCAGAAAATCAGTGATCCAGTTTGATTGAGATCAGTAGTTGTGACAATTCCTACGATTATACGATCACACATGGCGATGTTGAAGCGTCCAGTTCATTGTTATTTCCACTTTTCGTCCGAATTCTTCACAATCTACAAACATGCAAAACCCCTTCCCAAAAATACATTGTGGAAGGTCCATATGTTAGCTTGGCCGTCGTTCCTCCTTCTGACCGCCCATTAATTTATCTTTCTTTCACTTTTCGAACACAACTCGTCCTCTCAAAAAGCCGACTCTCAAACGAAGCAAGCCGCCCCGTAAGCGGTTATCAAGCTGCTTGCTAACGGAACACACCCGAGGAATCGATTTCCTTCACAATAATTCGTGAATTCGATCCTTGGGAACTGAAGTTTAAACCTGACGTTGTGATCACAGGCCCAACAAACGGATCGAACCTTTCACACCAAGTTTGGTTTGTTTGGAGCAACAAATAAGAGGACATTTGTTTACTTAACCGTCATTAAACTGTAATTGTTTATTTCATATCACAATCTGTTTCCTTTCCTGTAACTTCCTCTCTGAACTCATCAATCGGATCTTTAACCCTTTACCCTCCGTCCATCATCGACCCTCTTTCTCTTCGTTTCCCACTCACCTGGTAAGATCCGTTCACGGCCCAGACTCCGTGACGCACCTGGTGCACCGGAAACATGTTTTGGAACAACACAAGTATTCCACGAGTTTCCTTTAAAATAACTCAGGAGCACAACGAAAACCCAGCACTTCGCTGCAACAAAAGTGCCGGAATGAACTGAATGTTCTCACAAAACAAACGGAACAATGCATCCCGCCGATGGGCTTTGTGATGCTGTAGTCATTGTTGTCATGGGAACTGAACTGATTTCAAAACAAACTGATTGCGTTGTCGTTTGCATCGTTCCGTCATTATCTTATGTAGTAATATGGAATAGGCAAAGCCAAGAATCGAACGTAGAATTCTTCTTACATTCGCTTCTGACTTTACTTATAACGTGTTCACAACTGTATACTTGCCAACTTTACCGTGGTACGTGTAAGCGCCGCACAGCTAATGATTTTGACGCAATTTCCGGTTACTTCGGCCTGGATTCTGGATCAGTGATCAAATAATGTAAATCACGATAAAAAATTATTTTTTGATGATGTGGGAGATATCTTTATTAAAATTAACTTTGGGAAAAAAATAATTGAATAAATAAATAAATAAACAATCACTTCTGTCAAGAATAAAAGAAAATATAAGTTCCGGAAAGAGTTTCAAAATCACTCCCGGTAATGTTAAATATAATGTTAAATACTAAATAAACACTTCCTGTCATGAAAAAAAATCACTTTCGGAAGTATAAAATTAACTTGGGGTAAAAAAATAATTGAATAAAGAAATAAACACTTCTGGTCATGATCTCCCGGCATGCATCATTCCCCATGACAAAACCAGAAGGAAAAAAAAACGGAGGCAAAAGGGTCATAGCCAACAACACGGATTCCAAATAGCCAGGGGTATTGTGTTGTTGTTGTTGTTGTTTCCTATTCTGTCCCATACACGTGTGAAGTATGAAGCTCACTGCGTTCGCCATTATATCATGTGTTGTAATAGTACAGTGGATAAGCTCTCATATTTTTACAAATTGTGCATTTTATAAGAAAAGCATGAAATTTCTCGCGTAGTTAGGTCATACCATAATGTTTATTTTCGGATGTGGAGGGAAGTCAGATTTCACCTCTGAGGGGACAGTGAGAGGTCAAATCCAAGACAGCCGCTAGTCACCTGGGTCTAATGTTCAAACATCCTTAATTTTGGAACCAGACTGTGCAGAAAAACATGGATGACCCAGAAAATATGTAATGGAGAAGAAAGGAAATACCTTTGGATATTTTTATTTTAATTCTTTTAATGGCAGAAGCAAACTTTGGTCCATCACGGGTGATGAAGGTTGTGGCTCCTTCTACTGTGATGCCAAATAACTGGAAGGACTTCCTTCGATGCGATCATAACAAAACCGAATTGTTTGCTTTCCTGTCACGCGTAGTTGTTCATCTTCCTCGAGCAGAGGGCAAGGAACTGTATGCAACAGATGGAAGTGGAGTCCTTTGCTCTCCAGCTGAGTCATACTTGGCCTGCCTTGCCCCATGTTTGCAAGAGGAGGCCGACACTCGTCGACTTCTGCATGTGGCAGATGCTGTGCAAAAGGCGTGTAAGAAGGTGACCATACGTACCGTTGATACTGATGTGGTAGTACGGGCTGTAGCTTCATTCAGCAAGACAGCTCCTAATGAGCTGTGGGTCACCTTTGTCGGATCAAGCTTTAATTACATAGCTGTTCACGAAATGGTTGCAACAATGAATCCAACACAGTGTCTGACTCTCCCAGTCCTTCACGCTTTCACCGGGTGTGAAACTTTATCTGGCAGAGGAAAGAAGACTGCCTGGGAAATTTGGAATTCTTTCCCAGAGGTGAATGATGCTTTCACTGAACTCCTATGCATGCCAAGTGAGGTCCGTGAAGGATCAATGTTACTGCGAGAGCGATTTGTGGTGCTAAGGTATGAACGAACCAGTGAGAGCATGGAAGTTAAACATGCCAGGAAACAGCTCTTCATAAAGAAGTCGAGAACTCTAGAGAACATTACTCCAACCCAGGCAGCACTCAAACAGCACATCAAGCGCACTTGCTACCAGGCCAACTGTTGGAACCAGGCATTGGTCCTGGATCCAGAGATGTCAGAGCCATCTGACTGGGGCTGGACAAAAGAAACAACTGGGTGGCAGCTGCTTTGGACCACTCCCCCAGAAGCATCAAAATCGTGCCATGAATTGATCCTCTGTCGCTGTGAGAAAGGATGCACTGGATGATGCAAGTGTGCCAAAGCTGCGCTCAAGTGCACTGCACTGTGCTTCTGTTCTGGAGGCTGTTAGATTTTGATCACTGCCATTACATCATCATCATTGCTGTATTAAATTGACGAACAGCATGGGATATTCTGTTAATTTTTTTGTATTATTATCCCTATCGTGTCAAAATGGAAGCGAAGTTTTGCTATATTGCATTGGTCCAATCCTTTGTCATTACTAAAAGAATGTCCAAATGTTTTTAACGTAACTTGACCGTGACCTCGATTGAAATGCATTTCCTTGGCTTCCGGCAATCTCAAAAGTATCACCAAACGAATGGCCATTCCAAACGTAGTTGGAAATTCCACCTAAAATGTTTTTTTTTACACTGTTTAGTTCCAAAATTAAACGCGTTTGAACATCAGACCCAGTGGACTGGCGGCCATCTTGGATTTTGACCTCTCACGGTCCTCAGAGGTCAAATCTGACTTCCCTCCACATCTGAAAATAAACCTTGTGGTATTCACGAACTATGTCAGAAAATTCATGCTTTTCTCATAAAACGCACAATTATTGTGCTTATCCGCTGTACTATTGCATCTCATGCAGTTTAATGTGGCAGCAGAACACGTGCCAGGCAAGTCCATGGTTGTTGCCGATGCAATGTCCCATAGTCGACTCCCAGAACATGCCTCGGATCGCGAGTTGTCAGACGAGGTGGACGCATTCGTTCATGGAGTTGAGGCAGGTTTTCCAGCGTCCAAGGGAAATTTAGATGTCATCAGAGATGCGTCCAGGCTGGATCCTGTTTTGCAACGTGTGTTTAACTCCACTATCCATGGTTTCCCTCAGTACATGGATGACCGTCTGGATATACTCATTCCATGCTGGGAAATCGTAGGCATTTATCTGTCTGTGAAGGACTGTTATTGTATGGCACTGGAATCGTCATACCAACTGACATGAAGGTGGAGATTTTTCAGAGCATTCATGACGATGGACATCAGGGAGGAAGGAAGCATCAACGCTGAGCCAATGATTGTATTTGGTGGCCCGGTATGAGTGGGGACATCAAGGACTGTGTCAGTAAATGTGATCATTGTATCAAGTACTGGTCTGCTCAAAAGCGAAAGCCATTAATCCCGATTCCCCTTCCATCTCGTCCATGGGAATGGATAGCAGCTGATATCCTCGAGTTCGACAAGAAACATTATCTGGTCATGGGGGATTATTACTCGAGATTCAACGAGCTCAAACACTTGCCCTCTCTCACAAGTTAAATGCTCATTCATAAAATAAAGTCAATCTTTGCTCGTTGGGGCATTCCTAATATTCTTATCTCAGATAACTGAAGTCAATTCGCATCCAAGGAATTCACGGAGTTTTCTGGCAAATGTGGCTTTGAACATGTGACTGCAAGCGTAAAGTATCCACAGACAAATGGATGTGCTGAAAAAGCTGTACACATTGCGAAAATGATCCTGATACAACCTGATCCGTATCTCGGGCTGATGTCTTCGCGTAACACTTCTTTTGAGCCGACAGGTTTCAGCCCTGCACAGTTGATGCTGGATCAGAGGTTGAAGACAATCATGCCAACCTTGTCACAGATTCTTCGACCAAACGCAGAGAAAATCGACCCTGATATCGTGAACAGCAACGATGACAAGGCCAAGGAAAAAGACGCTTACTAATACAATCAGAAACATTCTCCTGAACGTCTCCCTGAACTCCAGGTCGGTAACAAAGTGAGTCAGAACTGGTCATCAATCGATCTGGGAACAGTTGGGTGCTATCTATTCTACACCTACATCTAAAACGCCTCACTCGTATGGTATAAGCGTTGGTAACAAAGTTCTTAAAAGGAGCAGGTGCCACCTCAGACCTGATACGACCGTACCTTCGTCACCTCATGCATTACCACATTCAGAAGACGTTTCTGGAGAGCCCGTCATTGAAAATCCAATTGATAATGGAACAAAAAGCTCTGAGAAGTCTGTCGAGTAGCAAACTCACTCTGGCAGAAAAGTCAATCAGTTGAAAGAATTGATCTTTAATTAAGTCAAGAAAGAGACTCTGGGCCAGAATAATGGCCGTCATTTCTATCAGATACCAACCTCAGGTTGTCCACCCTGACATTGTCACTTAGTTTTGCTTTTAAGTTGGGTTCTGTTTCGTTGTTCTTCTGGTGTGTGTGTGTGTGTGTGTGTGTGTGTGTGTGTGTGTGTGTGTGTGTGTGTGTGTGTGTGTGTGTGTGTGTGTGTGTGTGTGTGTGTGTGTGTGTGTGTGTGTTGTTATGTCTGACTTCTTTCCTGGGATGACTGTGCAGTAATTGTTCTTTATTTTGATTCCAGTTGGATACTTGAGAAATGGCCATTTATTCAACATGTTGTCCAGGAATTGTTCTGCTTGTGACTAATTAGGTTGTGGGTTTTTGAAGCCTTTCAGGCTATTTGTTGGGGGAGATGTTGTGGAAGTACAGCTCATACACACTGTATGTTCATGAGGGGCTGACGATGCGTTGCTTTGACATATGTATAATGTCAGTTCAAAGCTCGATGATGTGGTATTTCTGAGTAAGCATCAGTAAATGCCGATACATGAACGAGTAGAATTGACAGTTACATGTTATGAATTTGCTTTCGCACACATCGGTAAATTGGAATGTAATCTGCTTGATGTGAGGAGCTAATTTTGACTGTAAGTGGCAGTATTTTCTTGGAAACTGCCTGGTGAGATTCGTGAAGATTCTGGAACGTTCTCAGACAAAACTTCCCGGATGGACGAGAATCGCAGTTGCTGGAAGGCATGAGATCAATCTGTGATTCAATATAAACCCGCGAGAGGGAGGTGTGGAGAGACGGGTGATATTTGATGAGCCGTGTGTTTTGATCGTCCCCGTGCTTGATTTAACTCTGACTAACATAACCCGCGCTCTGCGTGACATGTTGGGGTGGATGTGTTTGAGAAAGGAACTGATGCAGAGTATTAGTCGTAATTTTACTTTAATGCAGTAAGTGGAATACGATTTCACTGTTTCAGAACCATTTTATTTACTTTTTTTGTACCATGCACCTCATATGGTCTTTGAGATAATGTCAGCCGAATATCACGTGACTCGAGCGCAGAACAAAGTCGAAGATAGCGCGACACGAAATGACAAACTCGGAAATAATAATATGTAGATGAGTGAATGAGGTGTTAATTTCCAAAGCGGTCGTTAAGGCGTGGAGCCAATTATAATCAGGTTGATGAAAACTCATTGAGATTGTCTATCAGGATAGAATTTCTTTGAGCTCTTCAGTCATTCTGGATGGGCCAGCATGCGAGAGAACACCGCGACAAGACTAAATCGTTCAACAGCCCTGGTGGACGAGGTGAACATGCGTCAGTTGAGCCGGCAGAACAGGGACATTGGGTTGGAACAACTCAACTTGGGAATCGTTGTTGCACATGGCATGTAATGGTGAACGGGAAAGAACAACTCAACTCACTGTCTCTCCGAAAGGACCGTTTAGAACCCCCCGCCCCCCATCCACTTTCTCAACAATCCTCTGGAAGAAGTCCTTTCTTTCAAGCTTCTGGGTCTCACTATCTGCCATGACCTTTCCTGGGAAAGCCACATTTCATACCTCGCCTCCAAAGTGGGCGAGCTAGATGCCAGATGAAGTGCAGTTAAACAGGATAGACAGTACACTTACATACCTCTTACACTTCTTTGTTAAGCCAATGTTCTCACACGTTTTTTTCTTCGTTTCTGTCTCGTCCAATGAGGGCACACGAAAAGTGAATCAACAATTGCCCAGGCTTATTGATCCATATGTTTTACATCTTCCTCTTTGCACATCATCTGCCAATCACTGCGCATCCCTCCCACTATGCACCATAGACACCCTCGGTTTTCCTCCCCCCCTTCCACTACTCAGGGACTGAGTTCGCATTGGTCCATTGACCTCGCCAGGTAAGAAAGAGGTCAAAACCACCTCAAACTTTCTCTCTCTTGCTGGAGTTTCTCACTCCCTCAAGGAATTATTCCTATGGTGCCTGTTTTGTTAGCATAGTAAAGATTGCACAAGATTAGGATTGGGGTAACTCTGCACTCTCTCTTGTGTTTGTATAGAACAGTTTTTCTTCTGCTGCACATCTCCAATCCTTTTTTCCCCCTGCTGTACATATTTTGCTGTGCATTAAAACCTTTGCTGATTGTTCCACATGCCTTTCCTTGCAATTGCTAGAAATAAATTGCTATTATTGTGAATGTACCCAGTTTGTAGTGTCTTTTCCTCCATTGGTCTCGCATTGTCCACACATCGTGTTCGCGGAGAAGTTTTTCCCACATGATTTGACCTGTCAGCTGGTGCATACTTGACAGCTCCACTCGGCTGCACCTGATCAGGTAAGATTTAGACAAGTACGCATCAAGGGCACGAGCCCCACTTGATACCGTCATCCAAAGGTAAGGTAACCATGCGAGGTATTAACACTGCCAGGATGGCGGTACCAATCAGCATTTGTGGTTGATTTGCATTCCACCAAGCAGTGGAGTTATCCACGGCTGGTGGACTCAGGACTGTCTGTTCAGGAGGAACATGAGTGCTTTTCCTCATGGTGAACCTTGAACCCCGGCCTGTAACTATTTGGTGTCAGGAGTGGGATTTCAACCCTGAACACCAATTGCGAAACAATTTGGTGTTCAGGAGGGAACTGCGGAGCGATCAGCACACCCCCAAAATTGTAAAACAGCAGATTGGGGTGAAAATTTTATTTAATTATTTCTGCAGACTATGGCGAATCAAGAGGAGCTGATCCAGGTGGGTGTAAGTGAGGAAATGGAGGAAGAACCAATGGTACAGGGGGACAGTATGGAGGAAGGTGATTTATTGGGGAAATATTCGGTAGGGGTGCAGCAAAGACATTGTAATACTCGGGGGGGAGGGGGGCCCCACCCCCAAATTCATTTCCCAGAGAATATGGTGCACCCTCTGAGCCCACACCCCAGAATAGCAGATCTGACTCACCAGTGCCATTGGAAATGGACCGATTGGCATCAATGATGAGCCAGATAATGGGTGAGATGAAGGCAGTGGGCAACAAAATTGACATCCGGATGGATGCAGTGAGCAGTGACATGAAGGCGTTTAGCAGTGACATGAAGGCGGGGCAGAATGATATTGAAGCAATGGGCATTGGAATAATGGCTGGCATAAAGGCGGGGCTGGCAGAAATTGGGAAGGGAGGCCAAAGTGGATGTAACTGCATTGAACGATGGAATCAGGATGATGGGTATTGAGGTAAATGCTCAGGTGAAGGTGGATGTGGAGGTGTTGGGCCAGGAGATGATGAGGATTGAGGCGGAGCGAGGGGAGATGAACTGGGTAAGGCAGAGGGTGGACGATGTTTGGACCGCGATGGAAGTGGTGACAAAGCAAATTACAGAAGTTCAGGAAGAAGTGACAAATAAAATTACGGAAGTGATAAATATAATGATGGAACTTAAAAAGGAGGCAATAACTGCCCAGTATGAGGCAGTGCCTGCGTTTGGTGATTTCACTTGGATTAGTAATTGGTGTAAAGGAATGTACGGCACCAATTAGCATGCTGCCTGATCGGCTCAGGTGTTTCGTTCTGAGTCCAGTGGCTTGTCAAACAGGCACAAACAATGGCTCAGTGCACGAAAATCAATTTGTCGGTGCGATCACTTTTACGCAGTTTGGCGGGACTTGGACTGGGCAACTGGGCCAGCCTGATGACTGCAAAAGTATTTATATATTTACAACAAATGTTGGCCTTTCTTCTTTATCCATTTTTCTGTTCTTCTTGCGACATTTTGTGTTCTTCTTCCATTCTGATTTATATTTCTCTCTTTGACCACGATGGTTTGGTAACTTGGATAACTGTTACATTTACCTCATCCATATCGAGTGATTTGTCCTCATACAATCACAATCATTACAACCACCCTGATACTTCTCAATCATTCTTGCTTTTATGTTATCTGATTGCAGAAAAGTACTTTATCTACTGTTGTTTACCACTATTTATCCAAAATTACTCACAATATAATTACTCACTAAATCCCACTCCTCCTTTACTACTTGTTATCCAAATTAGTCACAAATTACTTGCCATCATTATTCTCACTATATATAATCTGTGAAGTATACACAGGAAAAAAAAACATGTAATTCATCCATATCATTCTATACCAAGGGTAATTTTTAATACATGGATGAAAATGCATACGTTTATTAAACAGAATGAAAAAATCTGCTTGTATGATCCTTAACTTGTAAAAGAGCTGCCCAGTAAAGAAGCTGCCAAGGAGGAATGTGAATTAGGGGTGAATGGCGGTAAAACATTGAGAGAGACATTGCAGAGACTGAAATTGAACACAATGGAGATTGAGATTTGTGTCTTGTTATATCACAGAGAATTCAGGAACAAGGATAGATGATGTGTCAACTTCCCAAACATGGATGAGCAGAGAAATTGTGAAAATCACTTCCTTCCCCTTTGGATGGTTGTACAATTGCCTAAACTCAACCCAAAAAAAGGATTTCATTTAAACTCAATTTGTAATATACATGCCATGTACTGTATTGAAACAAAGTGAGGAGTTAAAATAACGAATACCAGACTCGGTGGCAGAATGGTTAGAGCATCTGCGCTGAATCTAGGAGGTCGGTGGTTTAAACTTGATCATGTTCGAGTCATACCAAAGATTTTCAACGTGGTATGTGCTGCTTGTTTGCTTGATTCTCAGCTTAGAAAAGATAGAGCACGGAAAACGAACATAGGTTGGCAACCAATGGTCAATATCGTTGGCAACGATTGTGCATGCTTGTTAGGACAAATGACCTCCTCTGTTGAAGTTTCCTTGTAAAGGAATTCATATTACAAAGAAGCTTTCAAGATGGAGGATCCAGAAAAGCAATCACCATCTGATACACCATTTTCTGTCTTCGATGCTTGTTGCAGTATTGGGGTAATTGGAGAAATATCATTATGATTGGGGCTGGAGTTGTAATAAGTATGATATGATTTGGTTGTAATCGAAAATTGTTAAATTTTACAATGTGTATATTTCACTTAAACAAAGCCAAGGCTCAGCAAATTCCATTCATTTGTTCTTCAGTCAGGACGGAGTCAGGACTTCAATCAGGATAAATACTCGAAGAGATATCAGTAACGTATGGTGGAAAAATAAATCTCTTCTTCAGAAAGGGGAAGTTCAAATACCACATCAGGAACATATTATCTCTGATGCTTTATATACCCGACCCATTATGTACAAAGGGAGAGAGTGAAGGAGGGGGACAGATTTGAAGGTAAAATTTATTTGATAACAGAATTGTCCAGTATGTGACAAAAATGTATTTTGTCCAACATTGCAATGTTACATCAAATCATCCATTATATCTGGAGCCTGTGGGATCCCTGTTACTGAATCCAGTTTCCTGTTACAGAGTCAAATTTCGATATACTGATGAAGCTGTTGCAGAACCAGGCATTCTTGCATTTGTTTTGATCATTGATGCTCTCCAAGGCAGACATGATTAACAAAGCTTGTTTACCCCATGTACCCCACCCCATCCCTCTCCCTTCCACAGATATCCTTTTGTCTTTGTGCCCCACTATTTTGTGCTTCCCTCTCCCACCCCTCTTGTTTCCTGCCTTATTATATGTTTCAGTGTATTAGTTTTAACACGAGCCTCAACTTGGTATACAAAAAAAAACAAAGCAATCAACACATTGACCAGGCTGTTAAGAACAAAAGGCACTCTCCCCCTTTACCCCCATGGAATCGTTGCACTGTTTACTGTACTACTTCCCAAGCTGTGGAGAATCCCCCTGACCACTCTCGCTTAAGGAGAAAATTTCCCCATTTATTTGGGGGTAAATTGGACCTCCATTGAACTTTATTTTGAAAATGTCCCTTTTATTGTCAATGGGGTTACTTAATGGCTAAATAGGGAACACATAAAATAGTTATTGATCAGTAAATGTTGCCTAAGTGTCATTTAAATCCTCAATTCGGAAGGGACAAAGTTGCATGTATCAAAACATCTCTAACTACCTTCATCATTTGAGTTCATATTGTCACCATTCCTTCTCATACATTCTCTCTCTTTTCCTGATGTTATTCAACTGGGTCAGCATTTTGCGACATTCTGGGAGTTTTTTGAGGCCGGCAGTCCAATGAGACTCAGGCACGGGACACGTTTTGCGGCAGTGGGGGCAGGGTACGAGGTCGCCCATAAAAAGTGGCCCCATCGTACAAGGTAAGTAAAATTCTCAGATCCGGATCCGGATTCAGTTCTTCACCAAAATTAAGCGTTGCTTTTCTTGGGCGGTCACCTACATATTCAAAAAAAATTCAGAACGATGGCTTGAAAACTGTGGCCAAAAATCGTGTGACAAACAAACAAACAAAGACAGACAGACACAGACACTACAGACCAACATTGTTGGTGAAAACATTTTTCGCCAAGTAACAAACAGAATTTTTATAATGTAGAATTTCGCTTTGTTGCTCATGACATTTGGCTTACTTTCAAAAAGATAGAAATAAGATTTTTGTTTTGCATTTTGGGATAAGCATCCAATCTGAAACTAAATTACTATTGCTGGCACATGAAGCAAAAAGCAGGGTTCAGCGATCGGTTCACTTCTGTCTGTATCTACATGTCACTTTATGATTGAGGAACAATTAATTTAAATTGAATGTTATATTTTGAACATGAAGAAGAAAACAAACCCGAAGTGGTGCAGTAATTTGGCTATGAATTTGTACAGATTGTGCATGCACAGAGAGAATTGAGATAATTATTTTTGTCTGTCTGTTGACCATTATCAGTATGGCCATTATCATTATCAGGACTCCCACCCATTCATGCACGTCCTCCTCCCCTATTATTTAAATAAACAATTTGTCAATAATTGTTGTGAATCTCTGTAAGTCTTGTTTTATAATTTCGTGTTGCATCATCACTCTGCAACATGAGAGCCATTAACGGTATGGTATTTACAATGATAAACTTCGATAATCACATTGTTATGTAAGATCTTCTCTTTGCAACCTCATTTCCCCATTTTTAACGTTTACAGTTTCAAACTTGTGGTACTCACAAGTGTCATGCTTTTCCTTATGAAATGCAAGCAAATAAAATGTGGAGAGCAGGCCAACAGGATGAAAATTTAAAATCAGTGCAATGGTTTCTGAGAGGGAATTCCAGGAAAATTAATAGGAAAAGTATTTGGAAAGACGTTCTTTCTTGAAACTTAGTGCACTGTTTCTACAGTGGCCTGCAAGCATATTCACCCCCTCCCCCTCCACCCCCACGAATCATGCCACAATTAGATTAATTACAAATTATGCAGAAACATTTTTTCTGAATGAACCTTTTTATTTATAACTGAAGAAATCAAAGTAAACACTGTTTTAGTTGAAGGAGGTTACACTTCAGTAATACCTGTAAAACATGTGGACAAATCAAAATTCACTGATTGCAAAAGTATTCAGCCCCTTAGGCCAGTACTTGGTGGAAGTACCTTTAGCAGCTATGACTGCTATGAGTATTTTTGGGTAGATCTCTACCAGCTTTTTTCAGTGAGATGGTGAAATCTTTGCCCATTCTTCACATGAACGTTCCTCCAGTTCTGCCAAGTTTGATGGGAATCGTCAATGGACTGCAACCTTCAAGTTCAATTAGGTTCAAGTCAGAACGCTGACTGGGCCACTCAAGAACATTTATTTTCTTCTTATTCAACAACTCCAGTGTGGCATTAGATTTGTGCTTCGGATCACTGTCCTGATGAAATGTGAATCTCCAACCCACTTTCAAATTCAGGGCTGAGTCAAGCTGATTTTCATCAAGGATTCTCCTGCACTTTGCACCATCCCTTGTCCTGAACAAGCTTGTCAGTCCCTGCTCATTCATCCTTCCATCCATTGGGACCACACTCTGTGCAGAGCATTGGTGCTGCCTCAGCAGTCTCCCTGGCGATTAAGCACAATTCTTGATGGGTCGCCATTCCAACAAAGTATACCAACATGCTGGCACTCATTTTGCCGACCTCAGAAGGATGACAGGCCGAGTTAACCCCACCTGGTATTAATTCAAAAGCTGAGCGGGATTTGAACTCAGGACACTTGGATCCCAAGCTATATTTAGCTAAGTTGCCCCACTAGTGGGGCAATTTAGCATAACAATTGTGCATTTTGTGAGGAAAGCACCAAATTTGGCACACAAGTCGCCGAACATATTATGAACAGATTTGGATATTGGGCCATCTCAAATTCAGCCACTGATGGCGGATGATGGCAGCCATTTTCCACTGCCAGCAAAAATTTTGAGATGGCCCAATATCCAAATCTGTTCATAATATGATAGGCAACTAGTGTGCCAAATTTGGTGCTTTCCTCACAAAATGCACAATTGTTATGCTATATTTAGCTAAGTTGCCCCATTATCAGGACCCTCAGATCCCAAGCCCACCACCCAAACCATAAAGCCAACACCAGGCTTTTATTTATGCACATATGTATGTATATATATATATATATATATATATATATATATATATATATATATATATATATATATATATATATATATATATATATATATATATACATATATCATATCATATCATACATACATAATTTTTTTTTCCAATGCCGAGAGTAAATGCACAACGCCTTACAAATTTTTCATCATTTCTTGCCTTATAGCCTGGAATTAAATTGCATTAAATCAGACATTTTCTTTTGATTTTTCACTTGGAAGTTGTTGGTTATGATGTGTAAATAAAGGAAGAAAAAGTCTGGTTTAATGCAATTTAATTCCAGGCTCTAAGGCAAGAAAAGGTGAAAAATTTGAAATGGGGTAAAGACTTTCGATAGGCACTGTGAAAAAAAATATATATGCACGCGCACACACACACACACACACACACACACACACACACACACACACACACACACACACACACACACACACACACACACACACACACACACACACACACACACACACACACACACACACACACACACACACTGTTCAAAAGTCCTTTACACAGTAGTGTATATATTTATATTTATAATTATGGCTGCCCATGCTATTCTTGCTTCATTTTAACAACACAGTGAAATGTTCTCTAAGACGAAGTTTTGCTCATTATTGTGTGTGTGCTGCGATAAAAGACAACAAAGATGATGAAGATGAAGGCATTTGCGAAGATCATGACGATGATTGTGATTGTGCAGATGACGAAGATGATTGTGAAGATCATGTTTGTGATTGTGACGATGAGGAAGATGATTGTGAAGATCATAATTGTGATTGTGAAGAAGACGAAGATGATTGTGATTGTGAAGATCATGATCATGATTGTGAAGATGATGACAATGAGTGTGAATGTGAGGATGATTACAATTCTGAATGTGAAGATGGTTCCTGGACGGAAACATTGAGTGTTTCGTCTTGGTGACCGTGGTGTCCTGCTTTTTGAATCATAATTTTTTTTAATTTTTTTCCCAATTTTCAGTTATTTTTTTTTCCAATATTTTTCGACGACAATTATTTGTTTTAATTATTTAATTCTCCATTATTTAATTTTTTTATGGTTCCCAGAGAGAAGCATGAAGTGTTTTTGTCCTGTGATTGTGAGGATGTTGAATGTGACTGAGGATGAGGATCTTGTTTGAAATCAATGTGAGGTTGACGATGAAGAATATTGTGAAGATTGTTCTTTTGACAATGACAATGTCGAGGCTGAGATACATGGGGAATGAGCTGAGATTTGATCCCCAGAATAAGGTGCAAGTTGTCCCTGCAGGTGAGCTTTCAAGTGAGTTTGTACATTGAATGATGTTTTCATTTTGCCAAGTTTCCTCTTTATTTTCCTCTTCCGATTTCACATAATTATGATTAATTTTGGAATAACTTTGTGTTACGTTCAGAGAATAATCATATCATGGTTGGAGTTGCTGTGTTACCAATGCCGGTGTCACCGCATTACCAAATTCACCAATTTTTTCAGAAAATTCTACTTCATTTCAGTGTTTTGTTTCTGTGTCGTGATTGTGTTATTTATTTGCTCTTCGACTTTTGTTGAATCCTCGATGATTGCTGAAAGTATTTTTCAATTTCAATACCCCTGTTTCTGTAAATTTTGCACCAAATTTGATCAGGAAGACAATCACAGTGTAATTTGAGGAAAGTCACCGATCTCTGCAGAGAGATTATAGGAGTGCTCAAACTACATTTTAAATGAACATGAATAGCCTTGTGGAATGGACGCTCTTCTCCTGATGAAGGGCGGTCATTGTGAGGCTGTATTTCGTGATATAGAGGAGCTGAAGAGTCTTTGAGGTTTGAGGGATCTTAAAGTGTCTTCGCTGTCTGAAGGGTGTTTTTTGTACACATAGTCGAGGCTCGTGGAAGAACTGCGACACTGCTCTTTGCAGACTAACAGCTGCATTCGGATGTAACAGACTAAAACAGGAAGCAAAACATGCATGGCATGGACAAGATAGACACAGAAGGAAACTCCCAGGAGGGAAGACTGAAAAAATTAAGAGGAGGGATTTGGGCAGGGTTAACAAGGGCAGAAAAGATCATGTTGTTCAAATGGAGACAACCTGAGATGGTGGCAAACAGCTGTGTTGAAGACCTGGAGGGAAGAATGCGATTGAACAGGACATGGAAGTTGATTCTTAAGGCAAGAAAAAAGAGGAACAAATGATTGAAGGTGTGCAGTGACCTGGATATCGGAAATTTCACAAGAAGGGGGTTGATGGTGGACCCTGTGAGCCCTGCAGAAACCTGGAGGTGACAAAGCACAGAAAGATCAGAAGGTGCAATCCTGGAAATGAGGTGGTCAAAGACAGAGAAACCATTGACCTGTTTGCGGCAGTTAAGTGACAGCCATTGGCTCGTCCTCGACTCGGCTTCAGTGAGAGAAATTCCAATGATCTTGAAGGCCGTGGTTTGTACAGCATCAAGCAGGGTGAGATGTGAGACGGGAACCAGCCCGGAGGAGAGAGAGAAGTCCTCCACCAAGCTGCACATGAAGCCCTTGGAGGTGGATTGGAGTTCAGGTGTGCCAAGGAAGGACTTTGTATGACGGAGTGTGGTCATTCGGAGAATGGCTTCGGAGGCCAACTTTGAAATGTGCTTTGCCCAAGAAATATCATTGCTGATAGTGAAGCCCAGGAGCTTGATTGAATGAACTTCCTGAAGAGGATTGTGAAGAAAGTAGATTGGCGGGGGGAGGTGGGACAAGAGGTGTGGTTTGTCAGACGAAAATTTCGGAGAGAAATGAAATGAGCGTGAGATTTGTCAGGATTGAAAGACATATTCCAAGTCTTTGGCCAGCTTGTGATTTTTTTCTCCCAAGGCCAGAAGAGAGGGCAGATGCTGCAGCCTGCCTTCCTGAAAGATGATTGATATCACGGCAGAGGGTGGAGTCATCAGCAAATCGACAAAGAGGATTTTCCAGAGTCAGCGAGATCATTGTTGAAGATGAGGAATATAACTCGGCCCACTGCCTTGGGGCATTCCAGTCTTGACAGGGTGATGAGATGAAAAGATTCCATTGAATGCCTCACAAAGGTTACGAGAGAGGAGGAAGTCATTAAGTCATGTATGGAGTTGGCCTTCACAGGCAGAGAGTTTGGAGAGTAAGGCAGAATGCCAGACTGCATCAAAAGCGTGAGATATGTCCAGAGTGACTGCCCTGATCTCATGTCTGATTATCAGGGCCTCCATTCATTGTTCGGTGACTCAAAGTAGAATGTCCGATGTGGAGTCCAACCCGACAACATTTTTTTTGCATGACGGATGACCTTGGATGTTTTTTTTATTATCATTGAGTTAACTTATGAGGGAATTTTGAGAAATTACGAATTAAACATTGTCCCATCGATATTTACTTTCATCGTTGATCTTAACGAACGGGAATGAATACCTTGTTAAAATAGGAAGAACGGGGGTGGGGGGGGGCAGCAAGGGGACAGAGAATTGGAAGAATAGTGAGGGTTGGTTGAGGACTTGTCGTCGATGGAGGTGGAAGGGGGTGCTTTTAAGGATTTGTGGTTGGGGGGAGCTTTGAGAACTTTGGGAGGGGGGGTGGTTGATGACCTGATGATGGTTGAGGACTTGGGGTTGGGAGGCAATGAACTCGACTGCGGCTCGAGTCGAGTATTTAGAGCCAGTATGCCTGCAGGAGGTCACCTCAATGACTTTTAACGGGGTGTAAATATTGGTGTGGTTTGGCAGTCGCTTCAGTGAAAAAGGCTGGGGAAATTGGGAATATGTCACAAAGAAATGTTTCAAAAGTTATGTCAGTCTGAGACAAAGGAGATACACCATCAACAAAGGGCAACAGTGGATAGAAGCATACACTCGACGAGCGTGATGCATGGGCATAAGTCTGGACTACGAGGTGAAACGAGAGCAATGATGGACAGTGTAAAAAGTTCAATGTTGGTTGTGAGAATCCTGTGTCGTCTGAAATAGTCTGAAGGAAACTTCACAGGATTAAAAATCAAAGCCAGGTTGCTCTGCACAAACTGATCATAAGACCTGGCAATGCCCGTTTGTGGGGCCAGTGATCCAAGGAGTTGCACAGGCAATGGGCTGCCGAGTCGTGGAGGAATGTGATATGATCTGATGAGTCATCCTTCACCTTGTTCTTGACAATTGGACGTGTGCACATGTGGCAACAACCCAGGGAATTACACAGCTCTGAGTGCCTATTTCAAAAACTGAAAGCTTGTGGCAGTTCATCATGGTGTGGGGTATGCTTTTCTGGCATCACTTGGGTCCACTCATTCCATCAGAAGGCAGCGTTGATGCAGCGTGCAACATTACCGTCTTTAATGATCATCTGCATCCCATGATGCAGAATTTCTTCCCAGCTGGGAGGGATGTCTTGTTGGCATCTGATAAAGCGGTTTCTGCCTTCATCAAACCGACGTGAATTGGAGGACTTCCTTGTGGAAGAATGGTGCTGCATTCCAGTTCTGCAATTCTCGATCCTTTTTGACTCCACAGCATGTTGTATCCATGCCTTCCTGGATGCAAGTGGTGGCTCAACAACCGAAAAAGTAACATTCTTTTGAAGATTACAATTTTTTGTTCACTCTCTGCACATCCAATGCAAAACTGCCTCATATATCTCAAATACATTTGTCAAGCACAACCTTCCTTTCTTCAATCGGTGTATCTTCCCTTAATACAACTGGGATTTAGAAAGCTCTTTATCCTTTCTGCCCCAAGAAGACTTTCCCTATTTCTGATCCCATGAGACATCGTTGAGTTTGTATTAAAACATTCTTTGTTTCTTCCTCAGCCTTTATTGAGTCTCCTTCATCACACATTCAAGATGAGGTGGAGTTTGAGTGAGGAACACATACACACAGTGTGAATTTGATGTTAAAACTGAGGAGCAAGAATTCATTACAGGTGACCAATTGAGTGAGTTCGAAAAACTTCAGAGGTTTTCATATTGTCAAGATTCCTGATCATTTTGTTTTTTTTTATTGAAAATTGCGATTTTTGGTTCACCTTTTTGATGGGAAGATAATCTTATCGAAGGGTCACGGTTTAATGTTCGCAAAGCCGAACATCATCTCACAGCATTGCTAAATTCAACATAATTTTACTTCCACTTTCTTTTCCATCCACACTCCAATTGAATTACGTATTTTCCACGTTATTATTGAATCCTCACTGCAATTTCTGAAAGTGATTTTCATTTTTGATATTCTTGATTCTGTTGAGTTTGTGCACATGCTGATCAAACAGCCAATCACAGCATAATTTGAGTACAAACTCACCAATCACTCAGCAGGTTATCAGACAACTGCTCTCTCAATGGCATCTTTAAACTTCTTCTTCCTGCCTTTAATCAAACAGCAATGCCAGGAAAAATTATTTTGCTAACTGGAGATGAAGCACCTTCTCTCCCAGCTTGCCACACAGAAACTGCAATGCCCAATCTGCAGAAAACAATCTGCCCACAGAGCAGGTAAGCGAGTTTCTTGAGGATTTTATATTTATCTGTTTGCTATGAGGGAGAGAGAGTGGCGATGATTACATTTTGTTGATTTCTCCCCCTGATTAAAAAACACACACATGAAGAAATGACAACATAATTGTTGAAGCAGTTTCAGCTTTCATTCCAAGGGCCTTTTTGGCACGAGGGATGTACAGAACACCTTATTGCAAGTTTCCACGTGACGTAATTGCATCGTGCAATGATCATTCAGCACATGCATCTCATGCACGATCAGGTTTTGGGAGTGACACAACACATTCTGAGCAAATTTGAAAGTATTTCCAAGACAGCAGCATATGGATCATCCAAAAAACACACTGATCACATTCTTTAACAATTCATTCCATTCAGAAAACGAGAAGGATCAAATCGCGGAACACATTCAAAGCAGGGTATTCCATTAGCAAGATCAGAAGATGTTATCAAGCCACAAAATGAAGAAGTGATGTGCCAATAAGTTGACGTCCCTGGATAATGACTCCTGCTCAGGACCGATGCATTCGCTTGACCCATCAATACAATCAGTTTCAAACTACTGATGTCGATTTTTCTCTTCGCACCTCGTAGAATTCTTCAGGTTGTTGTGGAATCTTATTTCACTTGTGAGGGTTTAACGTTTGGCCAATTCGGTTTAAAAATCCTGTTCTCAAAATCACAGACACCGATAAATCAATGTCCACAAACATTTCTTTTCCTATAGTGCAATTTATTTCTAATGTTATCTACCAGTTCAGGTTCTCACCCTCGTACACTTCCCCTCAATGAACCTCTCCCATATATACATATATATATATATATATATATATATATATATATATATATATATATATATATATATATATATATATATATATATATACATATATATATATATACACATATATATACATATATATATATATATATATATATATATATATATATATATATATATATATATATATATATACACATATATATATATACACATATATATATATATATATATATATATATATATATATATATATATATATATATATATATATATATATATATATATATATACACATATATATATAAAAATACATATATATACATATATATACATATATATACATATATACATTTTGAGAGTGGAGAGGGTTTTTGAGAGCATTAGGCAAAAGTACAGTCTTATCAGACCAATCAGATTGGACTAGCAAAGAATTAAACAAACGTCCACAAGTGGCAAAGAAATACAAGATTAACACGAGGTTTTAGGCCTTAACAATTTTAATAAAAGAAAAGTAGAGAGGCAAAAAAACAAGCACTTTATCTTTGCAAGATTGAAGCAAGGGCCACTTGTCCAAAAAGGAATAATTCCCGAACACTCCCCCCTTGTTGCTTTCAAAGGCAACACAACTTAAGTTTAACGATTCTCTCACTTGGAAATACATTTTCTCTTGCGTTCGAGTGTGCCGATCTTCTTGGGTAGTCACACCCCCCTCGCTCACATCGTAGAGCTCAGTCCCTACAGCCTTTCCTGTCCCGCAAGCCAGGTGGCTTCATGTGGTTGTTCAGCTTTGGACCTGGTCGAGGTTTCAGTCGGCCCGTAGGCCGATAAAGATAAGGCTAGCCGTTGGGCTGCATGGCTGATTTTCAACAACCTATTTCGGGAACAGAGCAGATGGGCAAAAGTGGAATGACAATTCCCGTGAACATTGAACACACTCATTGCGTTGACTTATGGATTTCCAAGTTCAGGTTCTATTTCATAAGAGTCGTAGGACTCAATTTCAAAACCTAAACAGGAAGGTGGTGCTTGGGCCACCATCACCTTTTTAACAGTATTCCTCTTTAGCAGTATTCCTCTTTAGACAAGAAACAATCAGTGCCGGCATTGTAATAGTTGCACACCAAACAAGCACCACAATGATGATCCACAATAATCCAACGGAGATCCAGTGCAACAGGGTAGTTCCCCAGCCTCCAAAAATCCCTTCAAACCAGGAATAAAGCCCATCTTTCATAAAATAATTGTGAAACTTGGCTCCTTCTTGCTTAATCTTGTCAGCTATGTTTGTGATTTTTCTTCGAGTTATCAGGGATACAATACAACACTTAGAGTTAATTACAGCACACGTTCCTCCTTGAACCACGAGGATGAGATCAAGGGCAACCCGGTTTTGCATCGCAACTGCACGCAGGGCGACTACCTCCGAGTTGATATCAACCATGCCTCGAGCAGTTTTATTTGCCAATGATTCAAGCGAAGCAGCTAACTCTGCCAATCTCACAGACGTTTGTCCGACAGCGTAGTGAGGATTTAGAATCATGAAGAACAATTCAGTTGAGGTGAAACTCCGTTTATCCCATTTCAAATGCTCAAAAGGTGACTTAGATGGCAGGCGCATATGCGGCAAAACGAATGACAAGAAACAAGATCCACTCCAATTAACTGGAAGCCATGGGTATTCTCGATTTCCACAGACGAAATAGGTATTATTTAAGGCGACTTGTGGTCCGATTGTGTGATTTTCATAGACATAATTACTGCATTCAGAATTTCCTAACCTTCTCTCTCCCCATGCCTCTTGTTCCAAGCATAGTTCAGGTTTTTCTGTCGCCCATTCAACCATAAAATGTGGAGGCATTTTACTTATATTAAAATTTGGCCAAAACCAGTTACTGAAATTTCGTTGTTGGAGGCAATTTCCATTTCCATTGGTAACGATGTGGTCGTCAAGGTTATTATCTTGTTTATCCCAGTTCTTTTCTTTTGCCCAGTCTCCACACCACTCACTTAAATTGAATGGTATTGCCAACAGAGGTATTCCAGTAACTGCTGAATGAGGTATCTTAGTACAAACCCAGCAATTGGTTTTATTAAAAGCCTTAGCGTGTTTACGAGAAAGGGCCAGATAAGTGTTTATTCCATGTGGTGAACCCACTTTGCCCGTTAAGCTTCTTCGGTCTCTGAGTGCCATGGGTTTAGTGTGGTGGGCAGTGTGACAGGCCCATCTCCAAAGAACATGCAAATAACGTTGATCACAGATTGTACTTATTGGCTTAACAGACCAAGTACACATTGTACAACCTGCATTTAGTAGTACAAATAATCCTGCAATGGAACGAATCATTAAAATTATCAGGAAGCAGTGTTCTCCTCGGGTTCTTTTTGGCCGTGTGCCAGTTTGCAGTGTGTGGCATGGATCCATGTTGCTCTTCCTTTACACTTCACAGCTGTATGGGTCGTTAGCAGTATTAGAAACGGCCCACACCAACGTGCTTGAAGAGAGTTCTTCCTTTTGTAAATCTTCACATAAACAAAGTCTCCTGGTTTGAAGTTGTGATGATCAGACGTGGCTGGTTCTGGCAGGGCTTGCTTCACCTGCGCATAAAAAGTCCTTACAGCATGATTGAGAGAGACACAG
>NW_028222861.1:0-25000 GCF_056783735.1 Eptatretus burgeri | reverse complement strand
TTGCATCGCCGTTCACCTCCAAGGAAAATGGATCAGCAAGCAATGAAAACTTTACTGGCTGGAGAGTTGAGAAAGATGATTTGCACACGGATTGCCGATGTCTCTGGGATATGAGATGGATATGATATGAGATATGGGATCTGGGAGGGAGTGGGATATTGAAATCGTCCGGTTTGTTTGTTCGGCCTGGACAAATTTATTATCCAGAACAAGTGAAGACTGTACGGATCGTGTGCAATATCTGCGGCGTGCTTCGCGCGGCCAAGCGGCCCTCAGCACATTTCGACAAACATTTTGAGTGTAACCAAAACGTTATTTTTTTTTATAATTTTTTGTTTGTACATCTCATTTGACCACAGGTTGGTTTTGTTCCTGAAGGTGTTTCTCCACACCGCCCGTAGTTTGAGGTTGACTGCGAGGCTTGTGGCCTTGACTGGCACGTCCAAACGGCCTTCAGCACCATTTGACAATGTTGTCTGATCGAAGTCCAACATGTTTGTCTCATTTCATCGTATCTTGATTTTCTCCAATGAATGTGGATCATGGTCCGAGTTGGCCAGGGGATGAGAGTGCGAGTCGATCGGTCCCCCGCACTGGTTCTCAAATCTGTAATCTCGATACACCTTGTTAGTTGCCCCCGTTTTAAACATTCCTTGCACCATCGGTTGCTTGAATTGCAAGTGCACGTTGCCTGCATTGTAGCTGCGAGCAATCAATGGCTCAAAACTAAATTCACGAACACACTGCCCTTCAAACCCAACGATTATATCAACCAACTTGCAGAATAAAAATGTGGCCTAATGTCGATCTGCTTGCTTTCAGGTCGTATTGGCATAGGTATGAATCCTGCATTGTGTCGAGTGTTGATCCACCCTTTGCATTGAGCTCTCCAGTGAGCTTGAGGACCAACAGGTGCCGTATTGAGAAGGTAGGATGTAGATTGCAATTTCTAATTGACCATGCCTTGTGCTTCACCAGGATGTGAAAGACATGACGGTGCCCTTTCGCCGAAGGAGCAACTGCTGCAGTCTTCCTGGTGTTGAACCTGGCACTGATGCTTGCTGGACCTGTAGTGGTCTTCACACGTCTTTATCGCAACTACTACACCTCTGTTCGTGACGATCACTTGAAAGGGTCTTTGCCCTTGGTAAGGATCTGGCCAAGCATGTGTTGAGCTCAGATTGTGTAATTGTGGACCGCACACTCGTTCTCTTCATGGAGTTGACATGATAAAGTTGTCTCACCAAACTCGGTACAGCTGAGGTTAATAAATAATAAATAACTTAATTTCATTCTCTGAAAGCCAAGATATCGTACAGTATAATCTGTATCCAAGATTCCATAATCAAGAGAGGGATATTATCTTGATGTAAACTCCGTAAACAAGATATCGTATCTGCACGCAAGACGCCGTAAACAAGATGTACGAGCAAATATATTTTCATGGAAAAATCATTGCCCTGAAGGTTTGAACAGACTCCTGGGCCTCACCATCAGCCATGATCTTTGTTGGGCAAACCACATTTCAAAGTTGGCCTCCAAAGCCAGCTGCCGATTGAGCATCCTCCATCGCACAAGGTCCTTTCTTGTCACACCTGAACTCCCATCCACCGACAGGGCCTTCATCTGCAGCTTCATGGAACACCGCTCTCCTGTCTGGGCTGGCTACCCTACCTCACATCTCGTTCGGCTTGACACCGCGGAAACCAAGGTCTTCAAGATTATTGGGATCTCCCGCGATGAAGCCGAGGCTTTGGGTCGTTTACTTCGCTATCGCAGACAGGTCGGTGGCCTCTCTGTCTTCCACCGCCTCCAATCTGGTCTTGCCCCCTCTGCGCTTTCCATGCTTTGGCCATCCATGGTTCGATTTACCCGTCGATCGTATCACGTGCCTGCTGGTTGAATGGTTTGCATCGGCGGGAACAATCGTCTGGGTGACAGATGGACGGTTGTTCTTTAACAGTCAGGAGGTGCGTCTGATGTTTCAAGGATGAATGTCGTCATCATTGGTGAGATATTTATCAGTATGCCGTCCTGATGAGGGCAAATTTGCCCGAAATCTGGATAGGCGGCTCCGTCTGATGTTTAACTCATGTTGACCATGTAATCTTTGTCTGTTTGACAAGAGTTGCCTGGCCGAGTCCTCTGGGTTGGAGGCGACGCTTTGATATAGGACTATGTCCACTGTAGATCGGGGGAGTGCTCGTCACACTCCACGTTTCAATGCATATATATGTATATGGAGGTAGTGGAAAGGGGTGAATTGGGGGGGGGGGGGGGGAGGAGGGATTAATTGAGGAATGGGGGGAGGGGTGTTGGTGTTAGATTCGGGGGGATTATTTTATCCAGGCTGAATGTTAACGAGCCAGATGTATTTTTTTTTACTCATGAACAATGGTGACAAATTGGCAAAAGCCCATTATCTTCACCATCACACACACACACACACACACACACACACACACACACACACACACACACACACACACACACACACACACACACACACACACACACACACACACACGCACGCAGATGTTGTTCACCAAGATGTCATCCTTTCATCAGGCATAATTGTCAGTCATTCAGTTAGGCCAAGTGACCAACTCGTGACGTTCTGCTTGCCTGCCATTGTACAGGAACACCGCGTGTTTCATTGTGGCTTGACGTACACCGATGGACAACATGGTGGCCTGTCGGTCACGAAGGATCTCGAACACGCAGGACGTGCCTTGCCACTGAAATCCGTTGAGGAGGATGTCGAGATAGACATTGAGCACAATGTTGAGATCATCCGTCTGGCAGGACCTGGATTTTCAGAGAGCAACCAAGCAAACATTGTGCACGACTTTCAGCGGGTACGTACCTGTATGGATCCGACTTACACCGGGTACGTATCTGTATGGATCCGACTTACACTGGGTACGTACCTGTATGGATCTGACTTTCAGCGGGTACGTATCTGTATGGATCTGACTTTCACCGGGTACGTACCTGTATGGATCTGACTTTCACTGGGTACGTACCCACAGTGGTTTTGCTTGCCTCACCCCGACAGCTTCTCTGATTGGTTGATGGTTGCTGCGGGTAATTTTGCACGCATTAATTATTTGACACACCTGTTTGCAGAATGCACAACACCATACATCCTGCAAAAATGGCAACAGGTACCCACTGTACCGTTTGTCATAAAACTTGTTTTTTTGTTAAGAGATCATCGCTTGAGCATTCTTCCTTTTCAAACCATGAACTATCCATCGTGAACCAACCATGAACCAACCATTGGAGGATAGTGAACCAACTATCCTCCAACCATGAACTTCCTTAACTATCCAGTGAGTTAAGGAACTGAATGAGGTTTTTATTAAAGAAATCTTCGTTTCTGTGTTTTGAGTTTCTCACGTTAAACAAACCGAGCAGGTAACTATGTACACACCATGTCATACAGTGTTTACCTTCACTCCCCATCCGACCATGTTTGCAGCTCCTCACGGCGTATAACGACATCTCCCTGAAGAAATGCTACGTGATTCCACTGAACACTTCGATCATCATGGCACCTCGAAGTCTTTTCGATCTACTTCACAACAACAAGGTTTGTATAGTTATACACAACGCCTCTGAGGTCGGTGAGGTTTGAGTGTTTGTATCCAACATGCACTCCACCTTTCAGCAGGTCACGAACCCACATGCCACGTTGCCTGTTTCCACGTGGATTCTGACCTGCAGATAGTGCGTGCCACACAACCACTCTTTCTGTGGGTGGATCCAGAAGCAGCTCCGGAGCTTCTGAGCGGTAGCCGGGATCGTGAAGTATTCTCCGGCCTCGCACGCACACTGCCAAAGCAGATCTTGCTCCGTCACCCTATATACAGGGTGATCTGCAGGAATAAACGTTCGAGAATTTTGTCCTCCGTTAACACCAGCCTGCCAGGGGGGAGGCATCACCGCAAACATGCGTTCCGGCTCGTGGACGAGTGTGCGGGCAGGTGGTGGCGCTCGCTCGCCAATCGCCGCCCTTTACCGGAGAACCTGGACGTACTGGGTATGGTCATTCAGGGGATCATGGGAACCGGCGTGAATGGATCCAACAGGGTCACAGAGGTTCCTCGATGTGGAAGATAAATTAAAAAAATTGCAAAATTAGAGACGAGAACGGCACTCGGTGGAGTGCGTACCTCCTCCAGGCTGAACGGTTCACATTTTGTCGTCCACTGATTGGCCGGATCTTCATCCAGACTTGAACCAAAATCTAATCGGCTTGTTCTTGTCACCCACACAATTCAACCAGATAACGTTTTGAGATATCGTTTTTGGCCCCCCTCATCCATCAATGGTGAAGAATCGATAAAAAAATTCCAGAATCCGGTTCCAGATCTTCACCAAAATTGAATCATTTCGTCCTTATCGTCCTGGTGCATGTATGTGCTCCACTGAGTGCTGTTGTACTGTGGTTTAGGACTGTGTTAACTGTACACCAAAGCTCCAGATGACTCTGTGAGCTATATTCACCCTTGTCATTATATCTGTGTGTGTGTGGCAGGTGCTCCGCCGGTGACCCCTCGAGGGTTGTTTCACCTGCTTGATACCTGTCGGCATATGTGCTTCCTTGACGTTGGGGGTTGGCGTTGTTTGGATCAATTTATTGTTTGGGTTAGGGTTAGGTTTTTCAAATAGTTTTAATAAATAAAAAATTTTCAATTGAAACGTGTCCTGCATTCAATTTACTCCAATATATCGGTGTTCATTGATGTTATGGCTGTTTTTTCATATTTACGCTGAATATTTATTTTAGCATTTTCATGGAAAGTGCTGTAATGTTCCTAAATAAACAAGATCGCCTGTTTGTGACCTCATAAAGCATCCATTAATGATTGTGGCTGCTGATCGGTTCGAGATATCAGGGAAAAAGTGTCCATTTTTGGGGCCTGAAAATCATGTTTTGTACATATCCATGGTCGGAGGCCATTTTGAAATTAAAATACTGACAGCTTTGAGCTTTGCATACAATAAACTACACGAGTAGTCGAGTTAGCATGGAAAGTTTCAGCTTCCTGCACTCTTTTTAACCCCACCTAACAGCATCTTGAAAGTGGGCCACATCACCCATCCGACATGTTGCTTGAAATGTGTGGTTTTTTCAAAATAAGTGATGCTGAAAAGCGCGACAATGGGGGAGAGCGAGCAATTAGGAACTCATTATCGGAGGACGCGTCCGAGGGGGAGGAGCAGCAGCCTGTGCCTGAGCAGGAGGTGCACCCGGATGTGCCTAAAGAGGTGGATGTGCTTGAGGAGGTGCACCCAGATGTGCCTGACGAGGTGGAGGTCGATGTGCTTAAGGAGGTGGATGTGTCTGAGGTGGAGGAGGAATGTGAGCAACAGCAGCAGCAGTAGTATTGGTCCCTCCTTAGACACTTGCCTTTTGAACCAACGTGACTCCTTTTCAATTAATTTCACCAACATCCGTTTGTCTTTCTTCGAATCTTTCCTCTGTTGAACATCATCCAGTAAGCTCCTCTCCTAATATCTTGTTTCTCTAAGACCCAATTATCACATGATGTTCTTGTTAATTCTTACATTTCGAACTTCAAACTTCACTCACGATTCCGCTTCAAAGGAGGAGTCTGTGTCTACTCCAACATCAACATGCGTGCTGAACACCTTGTGGACCTCGAATCTCCAAACTTTGATGTCATCTGGCTTAAGATTTGTCTCTGGACCATCACGATCTTTCTGTTTCACTTCCTGCTCTCCCAATTCTACAAACTTTAGATCTTTCTTTCACTATCTTAACTCTTCCCATGAGGCCATGACATCTGAACACCCTCAAGCAGAATTTCTCCAACTCGGAGACTTCAATGTACACCACAGGGAGTGGCTGAAATCTTGCCACACGGATGTTGGAGGGGGGGGGGAGGGTTGAAGCTCTGACATTTTCCATTCTTCATGATTTGGAACAAATTATCACCCACCCTGCACATATCCATGATCGTCATGACCACACTACCAATACTTTGGATTAATTCTTCACTTCCAATCCATTTGTGGTGGAAAAAAACTCATGTTCCACACGATCGATTGATCAGCATACAAAAGAGAATCTTTAATAATTTCATATATATGGAGGAAGAACATTTAATGATTCACTGAAACATTCCAATAAACTTCACTGAAGTAGAAGCCTGAAGTAGTCCCTCTTATACACAATTTGACATCCAAAAAATGGGAGGGTGAGACATTTGGAAATTCAAGCACGGGATGAGCTGATAAGCACGAGGCAAAATAACTCAAAACTGCAATGCGTGGCCACTTTGGGTGGGAGGGAGAGAATGACACACTCATGGCAAAAGTTTGCAGTGTTAACAACCAGGTCACCCTCTTTCGATGCAGCGAGCAAGACCTTTTTTCAAAGTAATATATTCCTTTTATCAATATGTCGGTCAAAAGACTGTCGGAAAAAGGGAAACATTACTGACAGCCAATTTAACTATAGTACGAAAATTAAATTTATAAAGTACCAGCAACATTTCAACAAGTGAATATAATTATTTTTCTTCCACATCCCCCCCCTTTTTTCCATATTAGGTAAATTTTGAATAATTGTATTACACATGATCACCATACCCCGTTCCTGGAGGAGAAAAGATATCTCTTGCACAACTTCAATCAATAATGGCAGCGAGCGCTCATCGGAGAAGAATGCTGGATGACGACCATTTCAATAGTGTCCCAGCCAGGTTAGTGAGTGTGCTTCCATTTAATTCCTGGCCTGTTCATCAGCAGGTGTCATGAATCGAAAGGACGTGCTACACGAGGCCAGAAAATAAGCGGGCCGGGGTGTAGATAGAGCAGCACCCAACGGGAAGCACAGTCGAGGCACTCCATGAGCTGCAGAGAAGGTCGATCTTGGCAAGTATGAGCTTGGGCCCGACACTCGGTTGGAGACAAAGAGGAATCGGGATGTGACCCAGAGATCCCAGCCCCAGCAGAGTTTGGGACCTCGTAGCAGCAGTTTGTGCAATCAGGTTTGATTCACCAAGCGAGCTGTGCACGTTGAAGGCAGCCGCGATGGCTGCACGAGCCCCACCCGCACAATTGAGGACACGTCGCAGATGACTCGCCATATGGACCTTCAAGTCCGTTGTGCGACCACGGCAAGTTCATGATGTATCTGCAGAGCAGCAACTTGCGAGTGTGGTCGGGGTCGTTCCCCCAGGCAGGCACCAAGCAACGGCGACGTTGTCTTTGCCTTGCCGGGGTTTGACTTGTCCAACCTTCTCTTCAGTGGGTTTTTTTCTTCTTACATGCTCGTCTCATCTCCTCAGGAAGGGGGTCGTGTCATGATCATGTGTTAAATGCCCAATCACCCAAATCTGGGTTCTCCCCATCGTCCAATCTTTTAGTGGAAGTTCTTCCAAAGCTTCATGAGACAAAATCGTACATTGCATCGTTCAACTACTGTCAACACTCCGAAACACACAAAATCAAGGTGAAGCATCGAACCTGCATTTACATGTTGTTTCAAAATTTTATCCTTTCTTTCCTTTTTTGTTTCTTCACACCCAAACGACTTGCTAAAATATAAAGAAATCTCAGTTGTACGAATACTCAAAATCAATCATCTCATTTGCTAATTACATGGAGAAAGTGCAGCAGTATTAATCAAGGTTCCAATTTGCAATCAACAATTGTTT
This sequence comes from Eptatretus burgeri, assembly GCF_056783735.1. NCBI lineage: Eukaryota > Metazoa > Chordata > Myxini > Myxiniformes > Myxinidae > Eptatretus > Eptatretus burgeri. The sequence continues at coordinate 17,306 of NW_028222861.1, read as the reverse complement.
TCACCATCCTCCAAAGATCCCTTCGAATCAAGAAAAATTTTCCATGTATAATAATTGTCATTATCTATTTATTTCCAGCTAACTTAGCACTTCCGTGCTCAGGAAAGATGGTCAAGTCAGTGTTAGAAATATATCAACTTACTTCGTTGTAAATTAAAAAAAATTGGGTAAGTAAACATACAAGAAGTACCACTTAATAAAAAATCACGCACCTGTCCAATTAATCAGAAAACAAATAAAATAGGTAATGTTTTAATTGGCTTGTGGCATCATTGCACTATTTTCAATTATATAATTCTTACACTCCGACCGATTTAACATTCATTTCACATGCTAATGCCTTCTGTACTCGGCATGATTCTTGTTTATCTTTTTTATTTGTCTTTCCACAAAATATGGACGCATTTTACTTAAATTACAGTTTGTCCAGTTCCAGCGATGAATCAGCGAGAGCAATACAATTACAATACATGGTGCAATTCCTAATTCCGTGAATTGATTTCATAATTGCTGTTGGTATAGCCATTCTGGACTATGCTTATGTGAATACCATGCTGATTTCCCTCATTTATTGATTTTCCCTTGCAGTTAACTTCTGATTCCTAATATATAAGAACCAACGGTGTACCTTACTGTGATGTAACTGATCATTCTGGTTTTAAATTACACTGCTGTTCCAAAAGTGTGGACACTACGAGACTTATATGATCAAGGTTTCTCAATTTGTAATTCCAAAAGAAAACTTGATATTAAACTGAACACCGGATGACTGATTATAATAATCAGATAATTATCTGCCAAAATCGATCGAGCACAAAAAATTATTTCATAAACCTTCAACTCATAACGAATCTAAATTCAAACAATTTCAAAACAAAATAAATCTGTTGACTCCAAATCAACACCAAATCAATCTCGTCCATAATCAATGCATTAATTGTAACCAAAAGAAACATGATGGTTCGAATACCATTATGAATTGTAATGGAGAAAAAGACACAATGAACACAAAAATCTTGTGCCTCCAGTGTTCTCAATGAGTTCTTTTTTTTTAAATGAGCTGAGTCTGAAAGTAATGAACTAAGTTACTGAACACAACTTCTATGAGTTACCAACTGTTCCCCATGTTTTTGTAGATGACAACAAACTCGGTGCATGCAAACATTATCATAAGTATCACTTGTTGGTACTATTGAACATGAGTATCCCCATCACTACCAAACAGGTCAAAGCACACTGGTAATTCAAAGCTCAGTTGTACATTATTACATTAATTAACAGGAGTAATTCGATTAATTATACAAAAGTAGCATGGCGATAATTGTAGTCACAGGGCGATCCTTTAGGAGTCTTTCTCGGGACTCTCAGCTCCGCGAACTCCCCCATAGTGAGAGTGGGGTCCACCCCGCTCAGCCTTGACATTTTACAGCAGTGCGAGTTGCCGAGCTGCATAACTTGAGATTGCTCCCGGACCACACTTTGGCTGCAGAGCGTTCATTTGGAAACAAAAAGCTTGACAACATGGTTAAGAGATACAAAATTTCTCCAAACAGGTTTAACAAAACCAAATGCTAACGTTTCATCGATCTGATGAGCGTCCATTTCTTTTATGGTCAATGGAGCTGAAAAATCTCGAAAAAAATTAAATCTGTAACCAATCTTTCTCATCATTATTCAGAATTCCATCAACATTTTAAATCTCTGACATTGTCCATTTCTTTTATCCACTTCTCTCTTACTAATACAGCAAAATGCTGCAATATCCGATCACACTCACTCTAACCATCTAATTACTTACTCTGACCTTTTAATTACAAATCCATTCCTCAAAATCAAAACAAATAAATACAGTTTAAACCTCTGTTTTTAAACAGGTGTTCAAAAATTGTCAAGTCATTTGTCAAAGTTGAGTCACCAGGCGAATGGTCCTCCAAATTGCAGCTCAAAACACTCCATTTAAACTTGATTCTGTAATGTACAGACCACGACATTAGATTCATGAATTAACCTGACAAATAGAGACTCATATAAAGCCACCACAGATGTTTTTGCTTTCTGCATGAGTCAGCTGCCCTTGGCAGACAAGCCTGCCAAGGAATGTTCTTGTGATAAAGCCTGCAATGGCTGTGTGTTCAAGGAGCACCAGACAGCCAGTCTGAAACTTGTCTAAGGAGGACTCAGACGAAGAGCCGGTCGAAGGAGCACGAGCTTTGCCTGAATTTTAACCCAATTTTCTTCACCACTTGATGTACTTGGTTCACAGATCAATCACAAGAGGTACAGTATTTGCACTGTTCAACATTATTTAATTAATTATATGCAAGGCTCTACATGATGATTTTGGTTTTCTTGGTTTTTGGTTAGTTTGCCATCACCTTCGCAGCAGTAGTTTCGGCAGGAATTTGTCTTTAACATTCATCAACGAATGTCATCCATTAACTTTAACATCCACAGACTAATGAAGACTGCACACCGACTTTAACGTCCATCCGAGGGATCATGCATACATCAATGAATCGCCCGACTTGCTCAGCACCAATTGGAAATTTGGGAGATGGTTGTGACTTTAAACCACATTTATCTGGGAATCATCTGTGTGGTCATCACTTGATGACTGCAATTTGAGAGGGCAAAAAGGATTGCCTATAACAAGTTAGTAATTAACTGATCAATCTTTACCGGAGTGCCGATGGGAAGTTATATATCCTCGTTCATCACAAGGTACCAAAATCACACACAACTACTTTACAAATCGCTTTAAAATCATTCCAAATCACATTTCTACATTTCGATCACATTTTCAGTGGTCAGCTGACTGTGAATGTGCACTCCTGTGAGAAAGCTTGGCTTACCAAGCTCAATGTCAATGGCATGGTCATAAATTTCAAGCTTGATTCTGGTGCAGACGCCAATGTGCAGCCTCGGAGTATTTTTCGACAACTTCCGATACAGAAGAATCTACAACAAAAAATGTGTTGTCGTCCTATAGCAATCACAAGGTGTCACCGGAAGGCAAGGTCCGACTTGATTGCTTAATCAATGACGTCACACACAGCTTGGAGTTTTATGTCGCAAATGTGTCATCTCCACCCATTCTTGGATTAAAGGCGTGAACATAGTTGGATTTTGTTTGGAAAATTCACACTGTAACCGAGACGTGTCTGGACAAGGATAAATGGTTGCAGGAATTTCACGATGTGTTTCTGGGTCTCGGAGAAATGCCGGGTGAGTACCATGTTGAATTGAAAGCTGGTGCTACTCCAGTAATACACCTGCCAAGAAGAGTACCACTCAACCTGCATGACAAACTCAAACACACCTTGAATAACCTGGAGAATGAGGGAATTGTATCCAAGGTGGATAAACCTACAGACTGGGTGAACAGTCTGGTGATTGCTGTAAAGAAGAATGGTTCCCTGCGTCTCTGTTTAGATCCGAAAGACTTGAACAAAGCAGTTAACCGTGAACACTACAGAATACCTACAGCAGAGGACATGACTTCCAGAATAAGTGGTAAATGTGTATTTTCCATTTTCGATGAGAAAGATGGCTTTTGGCAGATCAAGTTGGACGATGAAAGTTCATTGTTGTGCACATTTAACACATTTAACACGCCATTCGGCGTCCATGTTGTGCACATTTAACACGCTATCGGAGTCCTTTTGGGATCTGCTCTGCCCCGGAAATCTTTCAGAAGAAAAATGACCAATTGTTTGGTGACATAGATTGAGTTGAAGTGTTTTTTGATGACCTGCCGAGCCACGATCGCATTCTGGAGCAAGTGTTACAGCATGCTAGAAAGAACAACGTTAAGTTTAACATAAATAAGTTTCAATTTCGCGTGAGTGAGGTGAACTATGTTGGAAATGCGGTGTCTGCTGCTGGGGGCCTAAAGCCAGAACCAGAAAAAGTGAGAGCAATTACCGAATACCCTAAGCTTGAGAACAAGCAAGACTTGCAACGATTCTTAAGAATGGTGAATTATTTGGCCCAATTTATTGCCAACCTATCTGGGCGTGCTGCCCCTCGAAGACCATTACTGAATAAAGACATTGAGTGGCATCGGTGCAAGGAGCAGGACGATGCATATCAAGATGTGAAACGATCTTTCATCACCGCAACCACATTGAAGTTCTTCGATGTCCAGTCTGCCGTTGTGATACAAGCCGATCCTTCAAAAGCGGACCTGGGTGCTTGCCTCATGCAAGAAGGTCACCCAGCAGCTTACACTTCCAGGGCGCGAACTGAAGCAGAACAAAATTCCACTCAAATTGAAAAGGAACTTTTGGCGATTGTGTTCGCACGTGAAAAATTCAATCTGTCCTTGTATGGTAAAGCTGTGGTCGGTGAATCAGACCAGAAGCCACTTGAGATGATCAGTAAGAAGAATCTCAGCAAAGCGTCACCCCCGACTCCAGAGAATGCTTCCCAGACTGTTCAAGTACTCCGTCAACATTGTCCGCAAACCAGGCCCTCAAACACATATTTCTGATGCATTGTCACGTGCCGACATTCAGGATGACTCCATTGACAAGGGCCTTGTGGTGGACATGGAAGTCATGATACATAATTTACCACCATGTAATATTCACTGACTGAAGATTCCAGTTGTTTCTTCAACTTTATTCCATGCCCAACATGGCGCCTTCTGCCCTGCACCCGCCCCCGCTCACATTATGCAGTTGGGGGGGGGGGCGGAATGTCTACTCTCAAAGTGGAACCAACCAATTTGTATCCATATCAATACGATATGTGACACCATCTTCCTCTGAAGCTCCCCTCACCAATCCTATGTTCCTCCTGAGAATCTCTTTTCATGGAGACAAAAACATACTCCTCTCTCTGGAGATAAGCAAGGCCGACGGGCAAGATGGCATTCCTCCCAGTGTCTTGAAGGAATGTGCTTCAGAACTTGTACCTGTGCTTGCTCGTTTGTTTCGTTTTTGGTTAAAAACTCAAACTTTTCCTCTTTCCTGGAAACATGCCTAGTACAACCTATTTTAAAGAAGGGTGATCGTTTAAACCCCTTCTAACCACTGTCCTATTGCTCTGACTTCTTCTGTTTCCAAAGTCTTTGAATGTCTTCCCAATTCTCATTTTCTCAATCATCTTGAATCTCACAGTCTTCTATCTGACCACCAATGTGGCTTTCGCAAGGCAAGATCTACAGGTGATATCCTTTGTTGCATTACGAATGTCTGGGCCTCTTCTTTGATAGACTTTTGGGAAATCCTTTGTTGCTGGCCTTGATATCTCAAAAGCCATTGGCAGAGTTTGGCATCGGGGTCTGATATCCAAGCTTCCCTCTTCCACTCTGCTCTCTCATATCGAGCTTTCTCTCCGACCACTCTATCTCCATAATTGTTGATGGTTCAACATCTTCCCCCTTCCCTATTAACAGCGGTGTACCTCAGGGTTCCGTTCTGTCTCCAACACTCTTCCTTCTTTTTTATCAATGATCTTCTTTCTTCCACAAATAACCAAATGCACTCGTACGCTGATGACTCAACATTACATTCCTCCATGTCTTTCCCATCTGCCCCGTCTTTCCTCACTCGATCTACATGTCGTTTCATCACAGCCACCTCTTTAAATTCGGATTTGGACAAGATCTCCCAGTGGGGCAAATGTAATCAAGTTAAGTTTAATGCGTCAAGAACTCAATTTCTTCCCATCTCTCTCCCTCTCTCTAAAACTATTCTCAACTCTCTAATCTCTTTTGAAAGCTCTACAATTACACCATGTGATAAAATAACATACTAGGTATTACTCTCACTTCAAATTTATCCTGGAATCCACACATTACGCAAATAGCTTGGTCTGCCTCGAATAAATTAGGAGTCCTGTTCAGATGTCGAAGATTCTTCTCCTCTGAACAGTTGCCCCAACTATATAAAGGATTGATTAGTCCTTGTATGGAGGCACTGCTCTCACATCTGGGGAGGTTCCAGCTCCACATACTTACTGGACAGAATTGAATCCAAAGTTATTTGACTCGTCAACTCCACCAATGGAACCACAAAACTCGACCCGCTCAAATTACGCCGCATGGTGGGCTCTCTTTCTCTTTTCTACAGATATTACTTCGGTTTCTGCTCGCAAGAACTTGCTGCTTGTGCACCTCAACCATTAGTGACACCAAGGAATACTAACTACTCAACAAGCCACTACATCACATGATTATTGTGTGGCCATTGGCAACTCTGGAACTCTTTACCTTCTTTCGTCTTCCCAAACACATGACCTTCCCCTTTTCAAAAAGCAGATTTTTTACTTCCTCAAAAACTCTTAGACTATTCTCTCTCTTCTTACTTTTCGGTCAATGCAGTTCTTTTATTTTAAGGTTGACCTCGATTAGGACGATTTCATCCGTGCCTGAAGCCTTCAACATAAAAAAAGAATAATAAAAAGTCCTGGGAGGCTCGAGAGGGGTAGCACCAGGGTCTGCCAGGTTCGAGTAATGCTCGAAAGCTTAAACATACCACCTGTGGTTTCATTGAAGTAAATACTGAGGAGGAGATACATCCACAAAATATGGCTTTGCGTATTAATATAATAATGTTGTTATTATGGAGGCAACCTGTGAAAAGGAAATTGGCCTTGAGGACATCTCCCCGAGAGGATTGTAATTGAATTTTGATATTTTTTTTCTTTATTCATTCATATATAATGCACATTCCATGATTTGTTTATACCAGTGCGGACCCGTAGGTGCGTAAACGACGACTGGATTGGAGCATTTTTTCACCCTCCCCCTCACCCCTCCCCCACCTCTCTCACCCTCTCTCGTGGGTGAGGTGTGCCAGTATGTGCAGCTTCGTTCCTTCGCTCTCGTAAACGACGACTGGATTTGGGCATTTTTTCAATTACATCAGACCAACCGTATCATAAATGGCCATAACTTGGGAAACATACTCAGGTCCCCAGCGTCAATTGTGACGTCATATCAAACGAAGAAGAAGAATTGTGACGCCCCCCTCTCTCTCACTCGACCCTCTCTAGCCCCTCCTCTCTCCCCCTCTCTTGAATTGTGACGCCCCCTCTCTCTCCCCTCTCTTGAATTGTGACGCCCCCTCTCTCTCCCCTCTCTCGCCCTCCTCTCTCGCCCCCACTCTCAAACCTTAATGTCAAACTTTGAAAAGGCACATCCGTGGGTCCCCAGCAATATTCCTGGCAAGTTTCAATCAGATCGGACCGTCAATCGTGCAAAATAAAAATAATAATAATAAAGAAATAAATAAACATTAATTGTGACGTCATTCGTGACGGCATATCACAGTGTCTTGTCATTGGTTGACAGATAAATGGCCGGAACTTGGGAACTGCTTATCCGATTAATATCAAACCTTGAAAAGGCACATCCGCGGGTACCCAGCAATATTCCTGGCAAGTTTCAATCAGATCGGACTGTCAATCGCGCAAAATAAATAAATAAATTTTGATTGTGACGTCATTCGTGACGTCATAGCACCATGTCTTGTCCTTGGTCGACAGATAAATGGCCGTAACTTGGGAACCGCTCGTCCGATTGATATCAAACTTCAAAAAGGCACATCCGCGGGGCCCCAGCAATATTCCTGGCAAGTTTCAATCCGATCGGACCGGCGGTCGTCGAGAAACTGCGGTCGCAGACAGACAGACAGAAAGACACACACACACAGATTGCTGGAATTATAGATAGATAATGCAGATTTATTAATGAGGATTTTTTGTTTGTTTGTTTGTTTGGCAGCCGGGGAAGAGGCATCGCATCGTGTATCCGAAGAAATTAAAGGATATGCTCTGTTGTCTTTTTAAGAAAGAAATAGAGCGAACGTATGTTACGGATGCAAAGGAGAATGGAAGATTACAATTACAGTCATGCGCCACTTAACGACGGGGTTACGTTCTGAGAAACGCGTCGTTAAGCGACGTCGTCGTTGTGCGAACATCATTTTTTTTTTTCGTTTTCGAACATCGTACTTACACAAACCTAGACACCTAGGCTATATGGTGTAGCCTATTGCTCCTCAGATACAAACCTGTACAGCATGTTACTGCACTGAATACTGTCGGCAATTGTAACACATCCAAGAGAGACGGAAGACACGTTAGATTTACCTTTGTGCTGTTCATGACGGCCATCGGTGTTGTTAGCAGCAGCTTACAATCTCCTCTCGCTTTGATTATAGAAAGGTGAATCATTAGCGTTTGGATTTTATAAATACGTAATCATTGCATCGATGTTATAATTTACAAATGAAGAAACGAGCACCTGTCAATTGTGATATATATTTTTGGAACAGTGCGATTGTTTTAACAACATAAAAAGCTTTACTAAAAACAAATTGGTGTTTTAATTTGGACTAACAACAACGATTTATTCGTGGAATTCTTCAATTCAAAGGTAATTTACTTGCTCGAAGGTAAACGTGGAAACATTGGTTCAGTTTCAAAGCCGATTTCCTTGAATCCGGATTTAGCACGATCCTGTTTTTTTCGCGATGACATTTGATTTTATGGACCTCAACGATCGCATTATAACAGGGCCACACGGTCGTTTATTATCATTATGAAGTATTTTGTACTGTACAGTGTACACAATTGTATGTGCTATTTTTATACGAGCCGACATCATGGCGATAGGAATTTTTCAGTTGCATTTTTTTTATTTTATTTTTATTTTCATAGCTGGCAGATCCGTCGCATATGCGATCCGTCGTTGCCGGAACGTCGTTAAGCGGCGCATGACTGTACATAAAAAAAAATGCCGAGTAAAATTACCAGTGTGTGTATATTTATGTATATTGTTGCGGTTCTCGGAACCACATTCATACAACAGATAGGTGTCCCAAGATAGTTATCCCATTAGTGTATGTGTAGTTAGATCCCTACCTTTTGTCTTGCTGGACAGTATAGTCCATTTGCCAGAGAAGTAACCTTGTTGTCCTCAAAAGTGCATGGTTTTATGGTGGTTTCTTGTTCACAGGCATGCATAGACAAAATTAAGCTTGGTTGCCCGGATGGCAACCATGGGGAAATCTATTATTTTTGCGCAAATACAAGATGGCCGTCATCGACTGGCTGAAAATATAACTTTTTAGCTAATGAACTTAAAATTACACATGAGACATCTTTTCCATGTAATGTTGGCACGAGGAATCGATATTTAACCTTATTTTTGTGATTAGAAGTAAATTTGAGGTCAATGTTCGAGTTCCTGGCAATTGTTTGCCGTGTGAGATACATTTTGAATGACAACAAGGTCACTATTCTGACAACTGGACGCTCACATACGACATTAATGCGAGTTACTAATTCATTGTTTTGTTTTTACAGATATGGCAGATTCAAGGTGCATTCTTCCCGTGTGTCATGGTGGAGGGGAATTGAAGAAATTCGCTGATCAAGGGATCAAGACATTGATCTCCTGTGCCAATGCCCGTGGAGATGAAGAGTTACATGCAAAACTACAGGACATTGTTGATGGTGGTGGTGATGCTGTTCGCATAGAATGTCACAAAGGATGCTACTGTACTTACACATCAAAACAAAAAATTGAGAGACTTCGTCAATCACAGAAAAGAAAAGCCAAACTTTACTGAGGTTGATTTCAGACTTAGTGTCTGGTGGTGAAATGACCAAGAAATCTCTAAGCCTGAGGCAGTCAATTCAAAGTCATGTTACAGGTACCAGAAATCAGACAACATTAGGACTGGCTGTCAAACGACTGCACCGCCATGGCAGTTCTGATCTTCCAAAGCTCTTTCATGAACATGGGTTCACAACCTCATATGATGAGGTCCTGAGATTCAGGAAATCCGCTGCTCATTTTCTCGGTGACAATGCTCAGCTTCTCCACCAATTCATGGGTTTGAGTAGAACTGTTGGCGTGATTTTTGCCTAGTTTGGTAATCTTGATCTGCAAGTGTTCACGCCTAATGGTCGGCGCACTACTCATGTCCTCTCACATGAATTTCAGCAACCCCATCCTGCAGGCATTCTTGAGTATGGGCATGCTCACCCAGGGAGGAGCGACCTTATTATCCCATGACTGTCTAAGAAAGCTGCCCAGTCTAGGACAAGCAGCAGCTCATCAGGAAGCCTTCCTCTGCAGCACTGCACTGGGCCATCCAAAGGAACCCCCCGGCTGTGGATGCAACCTCTGGATTCTCCTTCCAAGAAGTGTGTGCCCGGCAAGCTAGTTTAGCTAGTGAGCGAGCTAGCTTCAAATCACCGGGGACTGATTTTAAGATTGCTATAGACCGGATGACAAAATACTGGACATTGCAGAATAAACTCCTAGAGGATTAATTCATTGCATTGAAGCACGAATTTGGTGCGGCTCGCACTGATTTGAAGGACATTATAAAGGAAACCTCAAAGTTGAAGATTGACAATTTTCCTGACCCAGGCCAGGAGCAGGAAGAGCCCACACGAGATTCAGATGTCTGGCCTGCACCCACACCACCTGAAAGCAGGCGATCCCAAAGTGAAATTGTGCTGCAATTAGAGCTGCACGCAATGCAAGCCACCGTGAAACGAAGGGTCAGTGATGTGTTAGTTTCCGCATTCCTGCTGCACAGCCCTCTCCCCCAAGCGGAAGGAGAGCATCTGAAAGCGGCTGCAGCTCGAGATAATACGTCCAAAGGCAAGGACGCCGATAACAAGGCAAAGCGAAGGGTCAAGAACAAAATGCCCAAGCAGTCCAAGAAGAAAATGCGACAATTTCATGGTGCTGGTCATGACAAGCACTTGGTCAAAATTCTCGAGTGTGATATCATGTCAAGGAACCCAAACATCCTCTGGGAAGACATAGCTGATTTGGCAGAAGCCAAGAATCTGTTGAGGGAAGCTGTTGTGCTGCCATTGTGGATTCAAGATTTCTTTGTAGGTATCCGGAGACCATGGAAGGGACTGCAAAGACCATGCTTGCGAAAGCTGTGGACACAAAGTGTGGGACTACTTTCTTCAATGTCTCTGCATCCGCAATCATGTCGAAATATCATGGGGAGTCTGAGAAGCTTGTGCGGCTCTGTTTGAAATGGCTCGCTTTTATGCTCCAACTACAATTTTTGTGGACGAGATAGACGCGATCTGGAGCCAGCAGGGGACAGCGAACGAACACGAGACGAGCAGGAGAGTAAAATGTGAGCTGCTTGTTCAAATTGATGGAATAGGTTCATTGTATGGTGGAGACCTCAGCAAGATGGTGATGGTTCTGGCAGCAACCAACTTCCCTCCGACGTCTGGAGAAAATAATATACATCCCCCTTCCAAGCGTCAGAGCACGTGAAAATCTGCTCAGGATAAACCTGCGTGAAGTGGAAGTTGCAGACGACGTGGACATTGCCGTTATTGCCCAGCGGTTACGCGATTACTCCGGTGCAGACATCACAAATGTGTGCAGGTCAGAATGCCGTCCCGTTGCACTCGCTGCATAAATTGTCAACTTGACTTTTTGACAGTTATTGACAGTATATGGGATTTCAACCTGGAATCCCAGCTAATATCATGAGCCACTTGCTCGTCGTAGCAGGTGAACAAAGTGAAAAAAAAATTAAAAATAATAAATAACGTTTGGAGACCGCGAGGGACGAAGAAGATGAGGCACTCATAGTTGTGTTTCCAATTTCGAGATTATCCGGGGGCAAGGGATGTGCAAGCGATATATCGACCGTGGGGCTCTGAATTAAGAGCCGTTGTCAATGAGATGCCGAAGATGCGAGAAAACCCGGAAAAATTCCAGAGAGAATTGAGTGTTGTCGTGGAATGCCATCGGCCAACTTATATGGATATTTTATTGAAATTGATTGTCCTGGAGGGGTTACTCCGACAATGGAAACAGACAGCAGCATGGCCAGATGAAGTGCCCGGAAGCAGAGGTGAACTCAAAGACATATCAGTGACAGAGGTGGTACCACTTAAAACAGATTGGGGAAAAATACAAGCAACGCTCTGCCGAAGACCCACTGGAGTACTTAGAGCGCATTCGGAGTGTATATCAATGCCACTCTGAAATAAAAGAAGAGGGTGTACCATTTGCTCATGCATTCCTAAACGGTTTGACAGCCAAATTGCAAAACGACGTTAGCGGCTGGGAATCGACGGAGGTAAAAGATTTGAGGGAGTATGTGGCGCATTGTCATTCATTGACAAAGCAACGTTCTGACGAGACAGATGAAGCTGCATTGATGCTATCTCAGGTTCAAGGGCAAGAATGCACTGGTGGAAGGAATGCGAGATATAATGCACAAAACCGAGGGCCAAACTATAACCGGGGGAGACCACAATACAGAGACCAGCGCAGAGAGGTCTGTCGGGCAAGTGGGCAACCATACCAGGTCATTGGGCCAAGGAGTGCTGGAACCGCAGAAATAGTCGAACTTATAGTACGTACGGACCGGTAGAAGAAAGGAAAATAAGATTCCACAACAACGCAAGAATTCTACAACGATCACTACGAAGTTGGGTCAAAAAAATCCACATCAGGGCCATGGAACAAAACATGGCGGAGGAGATCGGCACGATACGCGGGGAGATGACCGAGCAACAAGGGAGTGTAAAAGGTGTTTGGTCCGCGATGGAGGCGGGTAAGGAGGACGTGACGGACAAAATAACTACGGTTGGACGTGAGGTAGACAAACTCAGACAGGGGGTGAAAGAAATTAAAAAAGGACAAGCGCAATTAAAGAAGGAGATGGAAAGAAACATGACAGCAATATAAGGACTGAGACAAAGCCAGCAAGAGGTAAGGGGAGAAAGAGCGAGGCTGTAAATTGTTCATTTGGACCGTCGGGCCATGGTAACCTCTGCTCGGGTTACACAAGGTTCGGGCGCGGTAACGGCTCGTTCTGCTTGAGGTCCGTCGAGGGTGTGAATTACGCGGTAGCTTTGCCCGTGTGGGTACTTTGGTATATTGAAGTTTGGCAATTGATCCTACCCCACGCGGTCAAATTATTGGCGATTCATGATCCAATAAGGGACCCGTGCCTTTCGGACTGATCCAAAAGGCACGACCTCAATTCCGGTGTGTTTGGTGGAGCCGACTCTACTGCTCCCTCCAGCGGTTGTGCTCGCCACCGATACCCGGCCCTGCAACAATATATATATATATATATATATATATATATATATATATATATATATATATATATATATATATATATATATATATATATATATATATATATGTAAAACTCTACATGGAATCATTTAATATTGTTTGAATATTTTTTGTAAATGGTGTTTGTATTTTAAAATAATTTAGTATTTTGATGAATTCATGGTGGAAAACCGAGGGTGCACAATGAAACAGGGTCCACAATTGAAAATGTCCGTTGTCACATTCGGAGGGTTTTAAAAAAGTGATTTTTCCCCGTTTTTTGTTTGTTTGTGTGTTCAGGTTTTGAGGTGTTTGTTCGGCTTACGGTTCGGGTTGGAATTGTTTCGGGCTGTTTGGATCAATTAATTGTTTGGGTTTTTCAACTTTGTTTTATTGTTGTTGTTTTTTAAAATAATTTTGATAAATAATTTTTTTTCAATTGAAACGTGTCCTGCATTCATTTTACGACAATATATCGGTATGAGTTGATGTTATAGCTGTTATTTTTTTTATAATTACGCTGAATATTTATTTTAGCATTTTCATATAAAGTGCTGTAATGTTCCAAAATAAACCAGATCTCCTGTTTGTGAACTCATAAAGCATCCATTAATGATTGTGGCAGCTGTTCGGTTTGGAGATATCAGGGAAAAAGTGTCCATTTTTGGTGTCTTAAAATCATGTTTTGTGCATATCACTGGTAGGAGGGCATTTTGAAATTAAAATACTGACAGCTTTGAGCTTTGCACACAATAAACTACATGAGTAGTCGAGTTAGCATGCAAAGTTTCAGCTTCCGACTGAATTACGGCAGCTGGATTATGGCTGGATTCAAAATGAGACAGATGGCCGTGGACCTGGCGTTTGGGAAAGGCTGCGGCAGGAATACAAACAGCATGATCATGAAGAAGATTAAAAATTATATGGACACCCACAGAACTAAAAACAAAACCTATTAAAGGTTGGAGTAGCGCCTGGTGAGCCAATGGTAATCCATACCTGACAGGCCCAACTCTGTCCACGGATGTCATTCTGCAGTTGGGTTAGCTGACATTAACTGACAGCCGTTCCGAGGAGATTGGTGGCAGGATTTGAACTCCGCCACCGTAACATGTCGCTCTGCCCGAGAAAGAGACCGTCCACTTGATGAGCCAGAAAGATGGTTTTGAGGGGGAGAAGATTGGTCATGTGGTGTGTGAAACATCCTCCGTCACGTGCAGTACAGGGGTTTGTGGTGCACACTTCGACCCGGCCAACGTTTTTGTGTATAACAGAATGTTGTTGTGTAAAAGGGAAGTCACCTAACTAACCTGATTGCCAGTACCTTCGTCAAAGCCAGGACCACCCTTGCTAAAGTCGGGAAAATGAGGCAGAAATCAAACTGTACATGGTGGTTAAACAGGGGGTCCTCTGTCACCCCCTCCCATTCGCCCCACCCTCTCTTCTTTAACATGGCGCTCAATCATTTGATGTGTGAACAAGAAGAGGGTAGAACGCCGTACAGCTGCAGGCTCTCAGAGGCAGAGAACACAGAGTTGAGGACATCACTCGAGTTAGTGGTGGCGAGGCCCAGGAAGGCAGGGTCTGGTTCAACGCGAGCAAAAGGGAAGACCCAAACGTGGAGAAGGAAGAAAGGGATACAGCCTATGTGGCCGAGGTAGACGCAGACACAGACCTGGACGATGAAGACTGGGTGCGTCCTGCGAGGGTGTGTGGTTTGGCATATGCCGACGACCTGACTCTGGTCAGCTCCACCTGGCAAGGTATGCAGAAGAGCCTGTCAATGCTCGAGCGTTTCTGTCGTGGCACTGGGCTCTGGACTCAACCTGGGTAAGATGAAGGGGGTTTACCTTGGGCACACCAGAGAGGGAACCCCGGACAACAACAACTGTGTCGCCTGGGCATTTTGGGAGAAGAACACTGGGGTGCTACAACCGGGTCAACAACTCCGATATCTGGGCATAACAATCAGCACATCCTGCATCGTCTGTCGTGAGGGCATCCACAATATGCTGGAGGTGCGGTTGAGCAGGGTGAGAAATGTGCAGGCTCGAGCGGTGAATACACTATAAGATCGTGGATCTCCAGCTCCACTCGAACGTGTACCCAACCAGGGAGGCGCTGGCCAGGGGGAGGGTCGGGGCTGATGTGCTCTGCAGATGATGTGAGGGAGAAGTGGAGACGCTGGCAGTCGTTCCCCACCCCCGAACCCAGCACCACAACAGTATATCTCTGTTAAATAATTATTTTTTTAATCTCTGCTTGCTTTGTTGGATATGTATTGAACTTGGGGTGCTTTCCATGCGGACGCTAATCTTGTGGATGCCAATGCAGTGGAAAACCCGTCGGAAGAAGGGTCAGATCGGTCGGTCAGGGGTTGGGGACCAGTGGAAACCATGGATAGGGCAAAGAGTGCAATTTGGGTGACCCCCCACAAGTGATTGCCAAAATGATGACAACTACTTGAAAACACAAGAAGACCATTTCCAAATGTACCCAGTTTGAATGTTCTCTTGCAGCAAGAGAAGTGAACAATGCTAAACTACCTCCGCAAAGCCATGTGCCCTTGTTTCCGTCACGTGTGACATGATGCTTCGCCAGGCCCAGCGCGGATGAGGCAGGAAGCAAAGTCTGAAAACTCATCGTTGACCATGTGCTGTTGGTTCCGCAGTCCGAATCAGCACGGAGATGCCACAAGTCCGATACTATGGTGCTGTGCCTGACTGTCGTGTACTGGATGATGCGTTGACACGATAATATGACACACCAATGAGTAGTGTGTTTGCTGAGGAACGATGTGGGGGTTCGGCAAAATGATGCTTCAATTTTCTCTTCCTTGAGCGAAGATTGACCCAACGATCTTTCAGCATGTCACAGTCCACCAGGTACGAGACAGGTAAGATAGTTCCGACTCACCTCCCACAGCTCTCTCTGATGTAGTTGATAAATTAAGGTGTGTGTCTTCAGCGTTAAGGCTGAATGCAAGATGTTAGATAAAATAGTACATGACCTACCCAGCCTGTTCCTATATAGTACAGCGGGGCGTGTCGTGTCTGCGGCTGCTCAGCCCCTGCCTCCTGTAACGCCTGCGATGCGGGTAGGCGGCTTAAATCGAGGTGGTCAGGACCCTGAGCCATGCCTTAGAACCTTCGGCTGCCATAATGCTGAAATCGAACGTGTGCCTGGCGATTTAGTATGTCATGAGAGTGTACCCCCTCACTTTGATGCAACGTTACCGGCTGTCAATTTCCGTGCTGATGTGGCTTTGATGCTCGGACTCCGACAGAGGGAAGGAGCCGATTCTGCCCCTGATTACCCCCCACGATTGGTCAATTATTATCGGTCTGGCAGCATTGGGTTCAGGGCTGTCGCTGTATCATTTTGGACTTTTCAACCATATCAACTCGCTGGATTATGTTACTAACAGTGAGGTTGCTCCGGCCGACGTCCAGATGTCTGAACATGCCGAGACGATGCTGCGTGAGTTGTGGGACTCGACGGGGGCAGGGGGGGGCAAGGTGCTGTAGCTCAGGCTGCTGTGCTGGCTTTGCTGGCTAAACAATGGGGAGGGCTTGCTCAACTAACTCACCTGACGACTCGTGGACGGCCTTTAACCATGCATTTCCGTCAAGCTGGTCTTCCCTTTTTATGACTCTGACTATGGCATTTGTTTCCCCCGAAACATCGTTAATATCTACCCTGATGTGTACACCCAGCACTTATCGGAAGATAGACTCCTGCACAGTGCCCCAACTGTCCTGCCTTGTGCGGGAGCATTGACTCAGGGAATCATCATTGAAGAAGGATCGGAGTTTCACGCCCCCGGCCCGCAGGCAGGTCCTGTTTATGGCAGGGCCAATTTCCAGTTCGGGGTCCAGGACAATGGGGATTGGGTGTGTCCCAGTGACAAAGATGTATGGAATGAACGTCTGTTGCATGCGTCGACTCAATTTCATATTTTGGATCTAACAACTCGATTGGCGGCCGCGGGAGTGAATCCTCCGAACACGGCCCCCACGCTTCGAGCCGTCTTCGAAGGGTTGCCAGAACACCTTTCGCAGCGGTAGTCGACGGAGCCCTGTAAGGAATCTTTGGTTCCTGGTGGAGAACCTTGGCAGGACGGCCATTCCACACGAACCAACACATCAAACTCAACTTTTCAAATGTAACCCTGGGTTTAAAATTATACATTTTTAAAAAGGAACACAAACTTGGTTCACAA
>NW_028222860.1:0-25000 GCF_056783735.1 Eptatretus burgeri | reverse complement strand
TCCGGTAATGTTCGCACCTTTCTTCCAAGAACACTTCACTTATTCACTGCAGCCTTTTACATGATAAAATCACCTTCTGAAACCCTCGGGTGAGATTTGGACCGCTGAAGACCGTTGGCATGATGAAACGCAGCAACGAAAGAATCTCCAGAAGGTTGTTCTGCACCGGAGTTCCCGTAAGCAGCAACTTCCATCTCGCCTAGGTTCACAGCAAATGGAGCAGCGCGTTTTAATAGCAACAAGATAACCATGTTATTTTACCATGGTGAAAAATAATTCAAAGGCCTTGAATATCTCTGGGACTTGGAGGACAGTCAAGACAATCATTATGTTTGGTGCAAACCCAACAGAGCACATCACCCAAAGAACACTATCCCTACTGTGAAGCATGGTGGTGGCAGCATCATGTTGTGGGGATGTTTCTCATCAGCAGGGACTGGGGCACTTGTCAGGATAGAAGGGAAAATGGATGGAGCAAAACACAGAAAAATCCGAGAGGAAAACCTGCTGCCCTCCACATGAAAGCTGAAATTGGCTTTGTACTTTTTCTGATTTTCATCAATGATCTCTCTGACTCTTTGGAAATCCTCTTTACCTCTTTTCTGATAACACCACCCTCTGACGAACCATCTATCATCACTCTGATCGGCAGGCAGTGGCCTCTTCACTTTCTACAGACCTGGATAAAATTACAAACTGCTCAAACTCTTCGAACATGTCTTTCGACCGTGACAAATCTCACCATGTCTCTCCGAAAGGACCGTCTGGAACCCCCTGCACCACCCCTCGTCTACTTTCTCAACAATCCCCATGAAGAGGTCCTTTCATTCAAGCTTTTTTGCCTCACTATCTGCCACGATCTTTCCTGGGGAAACCACATCTCCAAGCTGGCCTCCAAAGGCAGCCGCTGACTGGGAATCCAACGTCGTGCAAAGTCCTTCCTTGGCACACCTGAGCTTCTAACCGCTTACAGAGCTTTCATCTGCAGCCTGATGGAGTACTGCTCTTCCCTCTGGGGTGGTGGTGCTCCTGCCTCACACCTCGCTTGGCTTCACGCTGTGGAAACCAAGACTCGAGGATCATTGGTATCTCCCGCGATGAAGCTGAGTCTTTGGGTCTCTCACTCTCTCTCACCACAGGCAGGTTGGTGGTCTTTCTGTCCTCTACCATCTCCTCTCCGGCCTTGCCCCCCCCTTGCTCTGTCTGTGCTCTGACCCCCCCGCCCCCTCTATATTTCTGTAGGGCATTAAAGGCCCGCCAAAAACCCCCTTCTGGTGAAACTACCAAAAATCAAGACTCAATTCTCACCTTCACTCTTTCATTCCCAGTTTTTCCCGCCTTTGAAACAAACTTTCACACTCTCTTCAATCCCACTCTTCCCTCCAGGTCTTCAAAACAGCTGTTCACCACCACCTCTTATCATCCCCCATCCAAATCCTTGATCTTTTCTACCACCGTTAATCCACCCCAAACCCACCTCCCTCAAATTCCCTGCTTTCCTTCCTCAAAGTCCCTGCAGTGTCCATCTTGTTTACCCCGTGTACCCTGCCCCATCCCTCTCCCTTCCACAGATCTCCTAATGTCTCTGTTCCACTCTGTTTTGTGCTTTCCCCTCCCACTCCTCTTGCCTCCTGCCTTGTTATATGTTATCTGTGTTCGCTCTTACACGAGCCTCGACATGGTATACAAAAAAAAAATCTTCGTCACCCAGTATGTGCCAAAGTTTGTTCACGGCATTGAAAAAAAATCGGGTCCGAAGGGGAATCTGCCCCCCCCCAAATATGTATTTGCTTTCTTCTCTGAAACTACACACACAATTTCGATGAAACTTGACCACAACCTTCCTCACCCGTGATGGACCAGAGTTTGTTCACGATATTAAAAAAATATTTATATATCCACAGGTGTTTACTTTCTTCTCCGTTACATATTTTGTGGGTTATCCACCTGCTTCCAGGTGAGCACCCAGGGGTATTGCCCCTATTTTTAAAGTCTTTGGCATGGCTTGGCCATGGTTTGAGATTAAAAAGCATACCTCAAAAAGTTTTGGACGAGTTATAACAAAACAAGGTGGACATGTTGGTTAGGTGACAAGAACAAGCCGATGAGACTTTGGTTCGGGTCCGGATCCAGATCCAGCCTATCAGCGAGATACAAAATGTCGTAAACTGTTCCGCCTGGAAGAGGAATGCGTTCTACCGGGTGCCGGGTGTATTTCCGAATAAAATGTTTTCCAACACCACATGCACCACACAAACCTGAAGAGCCATGAGCTGCGGGTAGCGTTGCGTGGACATACTCTTCAGGACGTGGCCCTCATCAAACACTGCACAACCCAAACTGAGCTTTCGAAAGAAGCCTCGATCTCCTTTTGTTCCGATGACACACTGGTATCTGCAAAGAGTGAAGAGAGAGAGAGAGGGCAGGACCAATTGTATGAGGCTACATAAAAGCTTCCGCAACATCTTAACTTCGAGTGCTATTCGGTACAGAACCGCCGATTCACATCATCTTTCACACGACTGACTGTATTCAAGAGGTGAACGCCAACGTGTCTCGAGTCTCATCATGACGCTGGCCAAAGTAACACAACCTCTGATCGACTCCGATTTTCTTCCTGTTGGTCCCTGAAAGCACGGTCTTTGGACAAAACGATTCCCCACAGATCAATCTCGCCGTCTGAACATTATCGATGACCCCCCCACAGTCCGGCCACCAGGCTGGGACTCCATTGAAACAACAAAACGAAATTTGAAACGACATTCCCCATGGCTAGTCGAACAGCTATATGCTGTTACGGCTCTGCGAAGCCGGCACTCCCCCGAGGCAATGGCACCCAACATATAGCGGTCACGAGACAGTTATTTCATTAGTAATCGTTCAGTTAGCCCTTCCATTATGTCTAGTGGGTACGTGGGACAACACGCGTTGCCCAAACAGCTCTTATTTGGATTCTTGGACAATTCTTACTGGCAGAGATTCTTGTTCGAACTCCAAAAGATTGCACAGATTCCTAATCAACCACAACAACAACGTCCACAACAAGGCAACCAAACGTCCAGAGCATTCGTGGAGAAAGCAACAAAAGGTGAAAGGACATACGTGGTGAGGATGACGTCAGGTTTTTCAGTTTTGTTGAGAATACAATGACGCAGCACTCGCCGTTCGGGCTGGCTCCCTGTGACAAAAATCCAACTGGTGCATCGAATGCTCGCAAACCTTCAGAGCGAAGCTCAAAGGTGAAGTTACAAGAGAGCACTTGTACAAAAACCAAAATGACATCATCAGTTACAAATGGAGCAGATTTGGTGGGGAAAAAAACAAAAAATGAAACAGATTCCATCGCACATGGCAGCTTGGAGGAATTGAAAAACACGAGAAATAACGAACAGACAACGAAAGCAAACTCTTCGGAGACTCAGAGGGGAGTTACATCGGTTGGCTAAGGTGAGATGAACGAGAGCAATGTTTACCTTGATACCTGGGAAGATGAAAGCAACAAGTCACGTGAAATATTCACAGGAATCCATGAATTTGACTCACCATAGTAAACAAAGATTTCCAGCTCTGTGCTCCAAGAACTGAATTCCCGGCGCCAGTTGGCTGCAACGGTAGGGTGGGTAAAATTGGGCGTGGCTTGAGAAAGGCAACATGAGAGTGGGGGTTTAAAGATTAAATTAAATAAAAGGATGGCGTGAGCTGGTTATCTTCTTCTTCTTCTCCCTTTATAAGAGGTGAGGTCCAATGTTACCAGAGCTTCTGCCTTGCCTTGACTCCCATACTCATCCACTTCCTGCTGTCCTCAGCCAACTCTCTCCACTCTCCAACCATCCCCAACTTATTGATGTCCCTCCTCACACAATCTCAAACCACGGTGTCCCTCTTTTTCCTCCCACCTCATTCCCTCAACCTATCTGCTCTCTTTGCTCTTCTCTCTTCCCCCCATCAGCACCAAATGTACGTGTGCAGTCACTTCCGGAGTAGATTTACAAATCCCGTGAGTCCCATAATTTATTTATTTCCCCTGAAGTTGTGTTTGCATTTCAGTTTGCTGTTTGAGGAAACTGTACCGAGTGTTGATGCCGTGACCACCACCAAATGAGGACCTTCCTCCCTCTCCTCAATCAGATGTGCCAGGAATGCGATGGCCTGCACAGTCTTACCGAGGCCCTGCAATACACACAACCACCACACCACTGCAGACGATCAACAACAACAACAACAACAACTTGAACGACACTCAGTAGATTGCCTACCTCGGCCAGACTGAACAATTGACGTTATTTATCCCACCTACAGGCCGGATCCTGCATCCAGATCCTGAACCAACTTGTCACACAGCCATCCTGTCCACCAAGTTTCGTCCGAATCCGTCCGTAACTGTTTGAGACATCCTACTGGCAGACAGACCAACGGACACACTGCTCCGGCCACCTTCAACGGCGAGACAGCTGAACACCTTCGGTCCTTCCCAATAAATTTCTCCCAAAATGTGAAACTGAAACTGTCGAACTACTTCGCCCTTTCCTTCCCGGGTGACACCTGCTCTTTGAAGACCAAAACATTGAGGGAATCTCAATTTCACGGCTCAAGACGTGTCGTCCCCAAGGTTCCGATGGACATTTCCGCACGCGCCGCACGTCAAGGGTCAAAGGAAACGAACAAACTGTTCAAGACTTCACACATCGTTAGCCAATTGTGACAACAATACAACAACAACATCAACACCACGCATCCATTTCTTCATGACACTCGTGTGACTTCAAAAGCAAGTTGTGTCGTCTCTTCGTGGATCTCTACCCCCCCTCCCCCAAACCATCCCATCTCGTACTCTCTCACCATTTCATCGCCCAGGATGCCGTTAACGTCTTGCTTGTGAAGTAAGCAAAGCCAGTTCAATCCCAACAATTGGTACGGCTTCATCCGCAACCTGCAAAACAAAGAACGTCCTGTGAAACACCACGTGACCAACCATCAGCTTGGACACAAACACGACCGACCGGGCTGTACGAATCGGTATGACACGTGCTCGGAATACGCGTGTTTTTGCTTCATCGAGGTAGCCCAGGTAATTGGTGCATTTTTGGGAGCGAACGAAGCAACGGTCTGTTGCTTATACACTGCCCAGCTAAAGGGGACGTGTCAAAAGAATGTTGTCCGGATGGAACAAGATCGCCCGTCGGGGGTGCTCTGCCAGTGAATCCGTCCTGGAATTCACGGATGGGTGTTTGTTCGTCGTGCTTCTACCTCCAAAAGTCTGGGCACGTAACATCCATACTTGCTGCAACTTACAACAACAAAGTTACAACTTGCTGTATCGGATCAGTATGACCCCAGTTAATGTGTGGCTGTGTTTTTATCTTCGCCGGTGGTCTTGGAGGAGAGGGCAGGGGGGGATGCAAGGTGTCCATGTAAATGTGTGTCGTGTAGCGCCCCCTCAAGGTGGTGGAGGGTATTACAAGGCTCCACCATTTATCGTGCAGTGTTCCTGTGCCCTCGATTTCCAGTGCAGGGAGGGAAGCAGTACGTGTGTAACCTGGGTTTTGTTTTTTTGCCTACACACAGCTGTCAGTTACCTATACACCACCCAAATCAAGGTATACGTCGGAAGAACCTTGAGCAAGCTTGGAACAACATCGAAGGGCGGGTAGTCTGCTCGTAATAATAATAATAATAATAATAATAATAATAATAATAATAATAATAATCAGAACAGCTTTTTGAGAAAGCAACATGATTCTTCCAATTCTCTTCATTCTCACTTTGTGTTCAACAATTTGGGCTGTTGGAGTAATCCTTCGGATTCCACATCATCGACCAGCGTCTGGTTATTCTTCAATAACCCACTGACAAGGCCTCTTGTCGTCCTGGCGATGGCAGCACAATTAGCCAAAGCATTGTTAAGGGCTTTTCTCTCAGCAAGCAGCTGGCGAACGCCATCGAGCACAGTCGCCACGGGCAAACGGAGATGGTGCAGTGCCTGTTTCTGAAGGGTCGTGGAAGTGTGGGGAGGGGAAGGACGGGAGGGAAAAGGGAGACAATATTATCAATTTCATTAATTCATAATTTACCATGATATCGTCCAGAGCCAAATGCAACAACTAACTTGTAATCAAGGAGTTCATGGAAACTTTTTGTTTGTTTGTTTGTTTTTTTAAATTTTGACCCCGTGACCCAAAGTCCCCATCCCATGAGGCGTGAACCAGGGGTTAAACCCCAAAAAATCGTTACATATTTCATGAATCCCCCAATGTTGATTACATATGCAGAATGCCATTTAAATAAAAAATATTTAACAACGTGCTCGTTAATTGCATATTCAGCTCCGCCACCGAAGGTGGACGGAGGTGATCTTTTCACCCCTGTCTGTCTGTCTGTCTGTTTCTTTGCGAACAAAATATCTCAAAACGTTGTGGACGGATTCGGACGAAATTTGATGGAGAGCTTGGGTATGTGACGCGGGCGAAATGATTCGATTTTGGGGGAAGATCCGAATCCGGATCTGGATCTGAGAATTGTTTAAAGTGATTCATCACCGTTGAGTGATCGGGCCAAAAACGACAATCCAGCGGGATATCTCAAAAAGTGGGTGAGTTGGTCAGGTGACAAGAACAAGCTCATTAAATTTTAGTTCAGGTCCGATTCCAGATCCGGCCTATCAGTGAGATATAAAACGTAAACTAATCAGCCTGGCGGAGCTATGCGCCTTACCGAGTGCCCTTCTCCTTTGGTAAGTGACCTTTTGACCTGGCCCCAGGGGGCGGGGCCAAAATGATATCAGTCTTGAACTTCCTTGCCATGTGGTTCCATAACGACCAAGTTTGCTGAATTTCTGCACAACCGTTTAAGAGGAGATAGTGTGACGGACGGACAGACAGACAGACAGAAGAGATTACAACATCCCCCGTGTTTTTTCTTCAAAAAGCGTGGTGAAAACCGGCCTCGGTGGTGTTAACGGTCAAGAGGGTCCACTCTGGGAGGGAGTCTGGGAGGTGGGCGGTTCAAACCCCAACCGAGTAATCCCCAAGGCTTCAAAAATTGTACGCGCTGCTTACTTGCTTGACGCTCAGCATTTAAAAAAGGTTTGGGCACGGACAAACAAACCACAGCACAGGCTTCGATGAGGCCTCATGAGGTTTTCGTGCCTCGAAGTTCCTTGTGAGGGAACTCATGATTCAAAACGAGCTTTGTGCCACGGGATATGAATCCGTGCGATGCATTACCAGGTCTTCATGGCGACAAAATGGCTTCAGGGCAACGATCTTCGGAGCCACTTCCCTGGTGACATGCGGTAGCAAACAGAGGTCCTCCAAAGAAGCAGAAGCAATGAATTGCAACACGTTTGATGGTGTTTGACACACATAGTCACCATGACCTTGCGTTCCATTTTTGTCAACCTCCTTCCGGTCTTCCTGTTGACCCAACCGAGTGGGGCTAGACGGAGCGGCTGTTGACTGAGGATCTCGTTGAAAGTCGCCAACGCCTCGATTCACGGTAGAAGGGCTTGCGAGGCTGAAGTCAAATTTCGAGAGCTTCTCTCTTGCTCGTTGAGCCAAAGCCACCCACGTCGTTTCTGCGCACACGGTACAAATCACACTTGTGATCCGACGATTCCGTTTCCTGCGGAATTCCCATTTCACAATCCCACCAAACATACCATCCTTCCTCCTGCAGCCCGAGTCGGGTGATGTAACCTCCGGCATCTTGTCTTCATCGCACGTGTCCAAATTCACAACCTGCAACACGAACCACAATGACGACCAGGGTTTGGTTCAAACACCGAACGTTTCACCGAGGGGGCGAACACATCAAAAGGTCACAAATTTGAACGAGAGTTGAGGTCGATGGCGCGCCATCGCAAATCCCCACTCTTCACACCGAAAGCAAAGTTGAAAGATGGCGAAAAGTTCCACCAGGAATGACCCAACGTCAAATTTTGAGTTAAAAATTTTTCCCCCCGTTTTGATCCTTGTGACTCTGAACCTGCTGGGGCACCGACCGGGGGTGAAATCCCTGAAGAAGCCATGACATGCTTAATGGGTCCCCCAATGTTGATTGCACATACAGGGTGCGGCATTTATATCTGACACATTTGTCATCGTTTTGGCGGGAAGCAGTGAGGGCGTCGGTCATTATTTATTTTCCCCAAGTGTTGCCTGAAAGTTTTGAATGATGGAACACCATGACCTACACCTTTTGACTCCACCCCAGTGGTTGTGCGTGAAAATGATCCTGCTGTAGCATCTTCTTACCAGGTGGTGATCATAACGACCAAATTTGGTGAATTTCTGCACAACCGTTGAGGAAGAGATGGCATCATGGATGGGCAGATGGACAGACAGACAGACAGCTTGAGATGGGAAGCGTGAGGATCTGCGACGTGCACCATCGACTTCACTGTCGTTCTGATTGAAAGGAAAAACTTGCCAACAGCTTGGCAAATTACTCAAAAAAATTAATAATAATAGCGTTACGAAGTTTTAGATCGGCTCCATATTGAGGTTAAACAATCCGTAACCGTGTGACGAATCAGATCGTTCTGATATAACCGTGGAGGAGGCTGACAAGGATGAGAGGTATCGATTTTTTTGTATACCTTGTCGAGGCTCGTATGAGAGCTAACACACAACGCACAGCGAGGGGGCATAAGACAAGAGGGGCGGGAGTGGGAGGGACAAAACAGGGGGGAACAGGGACTTTAGGAGATCTGTGGAAGGGAGAGGGATGAGGTGGGGAACATGGGGAACACAAGATGGACATTACAGGGACTTTCAGGAGGGAAAGCAGGGAAGGAGGTGGGTTTGGGGTGGATTAACGGTGGTAGAAAAGATCAAGGATTTGGATGGGGGATGATAAGAGGTGGTGGTGAACAGCTGTTTTGAAGGCCTGGAGGGAAGAATGGGATTGAACAGAGTGAGGGAGTTTATTCCAAAGGCAGGAAAAAAGAGGAATGAAAGAGTGAAGGTGAGCAGTGATTCGTGATGTTGGTAGTTTTACCAGAAGGGGGTTGTTGGCGGACCTTGAGCGCCCTGCGGAAATTTGGTGGGGACAAATCGCAGAGAGGAGAGGCGAGACCGGAGAGGAGACGGTAGAAGACAGAAAGACCACCGACCAGCCTGCGGTGAGAGAGTGAGATGCCCAAAGACTCAGCCTCATGGCGGGAGATACCAATGATCCGAAATGCCTTGGTTTTCCACAGCGTGAAGCCGAGAAAGGTGGGAGGGGGAGAGAGAGTCAAGGTGGGGAGGGAGAGGTAGTGATTGTGAAGATGTGTAACTTCCTCTAAACTCGCACTATCTGAAATAACCCACCACGTAACACAGAAGTGTTACACCGATCCACAATTATTTATTTATGTTAACCGACGAGGAGGTTGGACCTGTGGTGGTCGTGCCCGTTTGCAGGCTGGCATCGGAGACCAGGAGGTACACTCTTGTGAACCTTGATTTCCTGAAAAGACACAAAACTGTTAAAACAGAATTTAAAACACAAATTAATTCCCACAATACCTTGCGCTTCCCATCCAAACCGAAGTTGAAAGATGGCAAATAAACTCCGCAAGGAATGACCCAATATCAAATTTTGAGGTTTTTTTCCTCCCCCATTTTGACCTCTGTGACCCTGAGTCCCCATCCCTCGTGCATGAACCAGGGTTCGAGTGTAAAATCGTGACGTATTTCGTGCGTCCCCCCCAAATGTTTGTTACAAACACAAAGTTTCATGTAGTAATGTTTTCAAATGTGCCCGTAATTGTATTTTTCGATATTTGACCTTCTGACCCCGCTGCAGACACCAACAACAAACCGGGCTCGTCGACCTCCATGCCGACCCCTCCGTGCGCACCCAACTCCACCACGCGACGATGCGGCTCTGCCGGGCCGTGTCCCGAATGCGCGTCTAACGATGTGTTGTCGGACAACGCCGCGAGTGAGGCCTTCGGACACCCCGTCCACCCTTGTGCGACGCTGTGTGGACCGTCCGACGGCTCTGCCGGGGTGTCCACGTCACGTTGCCTGGGGTCGTGTCCGTCGGGATGAACCTCGCGCGTCTCCGTCACCGCATCGAGCACCGCACCGGACGGTGGCACACCGGTCAAGGCTGCAGCCAGGTTGCCAACCCCTCCGGGGCACATGGAGATCGCAGGCTCGGTCGATGAGGGAGGTCCACTCACCGGGCGGGACGGGATCGGACTGGGTAGCATCGCTCTTGGTGGGGGCACCGAGACCGTCCATCCCGTGTTTGGACCCTCGTGCCTCACCATGGGCGGCCCCTCACACCTCACTGAACGGTCGAGAAGAGGTTCCACCCCATGGGATTGGTTGAACTCTAATTGCTTGGCCCTCCGCGCCATCCTCAGCGTGACCTCGACCCGGTCCACACCCTCATAGTTCACACAGCCTCGGCACACGGGCTCCGAGAAGGTCCACACGATAGCCCAGCGCGCTCGTGGAAGGTTACACAAGGCGCAGACCCGCCGACATGCGGTCACTTCAACCACCTCATTCGACATGTCACACTGAAGGCCTCGGGCCTGGACGCAATTTTACCTCCGGAGATGAAACGGTTTTCGAAAGTTCGCGCTTCGTCCCTCAACTCAACCACCGCAGCAGAAAATTTGTTGTGGTGATGGGTGAGGGGGGTGGAGGACCGGGGGGTGAGGGGGTGAGGGTTACAGATCGGCAAAGAACGAACTGAGTGAAAGAACCTTCACACGAATCGGCTTCCAAGAACTCGCGCATGTTCAACGTGATCGGCAGGAGAGCAAACTGAGGAAATAACTACACGAATCGGCTTCCAAGAACTCGCGCATGTTCAGCGTGATCGGCAGTGACGTCACCGAACCGTTGCGCGACCTGATTCCCTTTGTGGGATTGGGCGATGTAAACGACGTCATCCTCACCACAATCTCCTCACCTTCCGTTTTCTAGTTTCACAAACACGTTTTCCAAACCTCGCTCACCCTTATTATTATTTATTTACCTGACGTATTTCGTACGTGTGTTTGATCCTGACGAATCCGGCTCATGGGGAGGAGGGGGATGATTTGGCCTCTTTACGTTGGGGGTAAAAACACCGTGACAGAGGCATCCCCTGTAGTTGCACGAGTTTAGTCTACCCCAGTAAATCCAGATTCTCCACCATCAGAAATGGTCCACGTGGTGCTTTCACGCTAGATTGGCTCCGCCCCCCCAAAAACATCGCGCGACTGTCCCCGACCCTCCCATGACGTCATGTCCCGACTGTCCCCGCCCCTCCCATGACGTCATGTCCCGACTGTCCCCGCCCCTCCCATGACGTCATGTCCTGACTGTCCCCACCTCTCCCATGACGTCATGCCAACTTGGTGTTCATTCCCATGTGGTCTGACAACATCTCCAATCCACATCATGATTTTGACCGTCATCGTTATCGAGGGATTTCTGAAATCAGAAAATTCTTCTTCAAATTCACTTTGTCACGAGTGTGAAGCGAGTTGTTCACACAATGTCCATTTACGTGCTGACGATCTTTCCCTCGATGACGTCATTGAAGTTTACCCGTCATTTTTCGGGGCGGCACCTGACGGACGGGTTTGCGTTTTTTTTTTTTAACTGTAATACCTCAAAATATTATTACAATTAAAAACCACGTTCAGGTCTTTGTTTATTACTCACAAATCAATATAATCAGATCGAAAAATAATTATTTATTTTTCTGATTCTGTTGACCTTTTGAATGAGACGGAGATATCCCCTGAAAAAGGTCAACGACTTCCATTTACAGCTGCTGTTCTTCTTTCATACGTCTCAAAAGGCTGCGGGGTAGCATCATTGGCTGAGAACGTGGCTGTGCCGCAGATGTGGTGCCCCTGTGGAGGTTATGGTAGGATTTCGTAATTTGGCCATGATGCCGGTGATGGCTTGCCTTCTCTTCACAAAGGACACCGTGGATGTTGAACGTCGACCGACTAATTCTGGTCACCAGGACCTCCCGTTTAAGTTCCATCCGAGGGACGGCACACACATCCATGAATCATTCTGCCTGTGAAACAAGTTTTCAATTAATATATATGTATATATATATATATATATATATATATATATATATATATATATATATATATATATATATATATATGTATATATAAAACACACCGATGGTCACGTGATTGCTGCCATTCTGAACAAATTCCAAATTCCTACTCTTAACGAGAGAGGACATTGATATCAGCCAATGACACTACCCCACAGCCTTGTGTTGCATCCAGAAGAAGACACGTGGTCACAGCTTACTTATCAATTTAATGTAAAGTGAACATTGAAAGATCACCAATCACAATTTTATGTCCTTACAGTGAGTGAGCAGAGTTTTTCCGTCCCAAACGGGGAAAAACTTTTTGACCCCCTTCACCCCCCCATTTGACCACCACTCTTTGGTGAACCAACATACCGGTGGTGCTCGAATCTTAACTGCACTTGCTCCACATTCACGATCCATACAATCTACGTGTGGTGGTGTTCTGTACGCGGGTGTCGTGCCGCTGCTCGACGGATTACCTGGAACACGTCGTCCAGGTGAGACTCAAAGGAATGCATCTTCAGGCTCAGGTTTCTCAGATCCCAGAGAGCGACCGTCTGCGTATGGCACAGGAATGGTCGGCGAGGAGCGGGCGTGGGAATGGGATGGTCAAAAACCAATTAATGGTGGCCACAGGTGGACTATCGACAAGATAATCAGATTATCAGTGACAGCATTGTTTGGCGATCAAGGTGGTAACCTGGGCGTGGGTTTTGTTCCACGTTAAATTGGTAAGCACCATGTCGGTGTGCGTTATCCCCGGTAAATCAACCAACATTGCTGTTTTCCACGAAGTCGACGTGGCCAGGTTAAAACCCACCTGGTCAGAAGAGCCTGTGACCAAGACGAACCCGCTGTAGGGATTGAAGGAAAGGCAGTTGACCTCGGCTGCGTGAGCTTCCAAAGAATGGTTCGGCTTCGAGATGTCCTTGGAGCGAGTGTCCCAGCTGCAGAAGGTAAAAAAAGGCAATGTGTCGGAAGGGACAAAACGACGAGGGAGCTATCCAGGTGGTCTATTCCGCAGTAGCTGGACAACTACCTCTGTAAAGGTGAATCTCAACCTGAGAGATCAATGCACGAGCAACAAGGGTTGGAGCAACAGGTCCAGGGTATCGGTGGCAGCTCAAGCGTTGGTTCCACATTTCCAAGCATCAAGCACAGCACGCTACATCAAACGGCAGAAGCACATCGTCAAACCCCTTCACAAAGATCCCACACGTACTTCTCACGTCATCAGGATTTCTCACCCTCAGCGTGTTATCTTTGTCATCAACGTCACACAAAACATCAAACAAATTCCCTCAAGGGTCCACGACTTATCTGTGGGTACACGGAGGCAAGGTTCCGTCACGATCGACACCCTCTAACCCAGAAACAGCTTCCTGACCTCCAGCAAAACAGAATCTCACTGAGAACTGAAATGACAAAGCAAGAGCAAAATCCAGATTCTCACATCATCAACTTATGATCATCAGCAACAACCAAACAAACATTCGTGTTCGGGATGCCAACTGACATCCTCGACAATCGCCACGTGTCCCGTGAAGACGGTTTTCCGGTCCACGATCTTGTCTTCTCGCGACGCCGTCCCGATGTCCCACAGGCATATGGTCTGCAAGCAGCATCGGACGATGGTCACGGGGAAGAAAGATGCTGTGCCGACGCGAACAAACAATTGGTGGGACCTGTCGCCATTGTAGTCCGACCGCGACCCTCATGAAAGTGTGTGCGTGCCTCGTAAGTGTAAGTTAAACGCCCAGCACGTATCTCAACCAGAGGCAGCTGAGTCCAATTATTCCCACAAACCAACCGCAAGTGTCTTAACCACAAAGGATTCCTCTCAAGTTCAGAAGAGGTCGCCACTCCGACAAAACAATCCTGGAGAGGTCACCACTCCAACAGAACAATCCTGGAGAGGTCACCACTCCAACAGAACAATCCTGGAGAGGTCTCCACTCAGACAGAACAATCCTGGAGAGGTCACCACTCCGATAGAACAATCCTGGAGAGGTCACCACTCCGATAGAACAATCCTGGAGAGGCCAACACTCCGACAGAACAATCCTGGAGAGGTCACCACTCCGACACAACAATCCTGGAGAGGTCACCACTCCGACAGAACAATCCTGGAGAGGCCACCACTCCGACAGAACAATCCTGGAGAGGTCACCACTCCGACAGAACAATCCTGGAGAGGTCACCACTCCGACAGAACAATCCTGGAGAGGTCACCACTCCGATAGAACAATCCTGGAGAGGTCGACACTCCCACAGAACAATCCTGGAGAGGTCACCACTCCGACAGAACAATCCTGGAGAGGTCACCACTCCGACAGAACAATCCTGGAGAGGCACCACTCCGACAGAACAATCCTGGAGAGGTCACCGCTCCGACAGAACAATCCTGGAGAGGTCACCGCTCCGACAGAACAATCCTGGAGAAGTCACCACTCCCATAGAACAATCCTGGAGAGATCACCACTCCGACAGAACAATCCTGGAGAGGTCACCACTCCGACAGAACAGTCCTGGAGAGGTCACCACTCCGACAGAACAATCCTGGAGAGGTCACCACTCCGACAGAACAATCCTGGAGAGGTCACCACTCCGACAGAACAATTCTGGAAAGGTCACCGCTCCGACAGAACAATCCTGGAGAGGTCACCGCTCCGACAGAACAATCCTGGAGAGGTCACCTCTCTGACAGAACAATCCTGGAGAGGTCACCACTCTGACAGAACAATACTGGAGAGGTCACCGCTTCGACAGAACAATCGTGGAGAGATCACCACTCCGACAGAACAACCCTGGAGAGGTCACCACTCCGACAGAACAATCCTAGAGAGGTCACCGCTCCGACAGAACAATCCTGGAGAGGTCACCACTCCGACAGAACAATCCAAGAGAGTTCACCACTCCGACAGAACAATCCTCGAGAGTTCACCACTCCGACAGAACAATCCTGGAGAGGTCACCACTCCGACAGAACAATCCTTGAGAGGTCACCACTCCGACAGAACAATCCTAGAGAGGTCACCACTCCGACAGAACAATCCTGGAGAGGTCACCACTCCGACAGAACAATCCTAGAGAGTTCACCACTCTGACAGAACAATCCTCGAGAGTTCACCACTCCGACAGAGCAATCCTGGAGGAGTCACCTCTCCGACAGAACAATCCTGGAGAGGTCTCCACTCCGACAGAACAATCCTGGAGAGGTCACCACTCCAATAGAACAATCCTGGAGAGGTCACCACTCCGACAGAACAATCCTGGAGAGGTCACCACTCCGACAGAACAATCCTGGAGAGGTCACCACTCCGACAGAACAATTCTAGAGAGGTCACCACTCCGACAGGGCATTTAGCACACATGAGTTTCAGTTTATCTAAACAAGTTATTTATTGTGAACAAACAAACATTCATTGTACAAAAATTACGATTTTGACCTTTTCAGGACCTCGACCTTGACCTTTGTACTCTTAATTTTGTAATTGGTATTAGAGTGTGGGGAACAGAACAGTCAACATTTTGGTGTTGGTTTCATGCAAATCAGATAAAAATTGACCGTGTTATGACTAAAACCGCACATTTTGCAATGTCGTGACCCCCCCCCCCTGACCTTTGACTCCCAACTGCTAATAAGGGTTATTACGTCATTGTGTCATGTCACATATCACAAGATGGGGCATTGGATTCTGAACTTTCTGGCATTAGTTGCATGAAATTTGGATACAAATTGACCGCCTATGGTAAAAAGACGACTTTGACCTTTTCATGACCTTGACCTTTGACCCGATCGTTCCCAAAATCTAATAAAATGGTCCTCGGATAATAACCAATCATCCCACCAAATTTGCTGCTATTCAGTTCAATACTTTTGGAGTTATGCGAATAACAAAAAAACAAACAAACACACATAAATAAATAAATAAATAAATACACAGTGATCAAAACATAAAATTCGCAACAAAGTTTGCGAAGGTAATTTCCATCGTTCTGAGCAAACATCAAAGAGCCCTTTGAGTGTTGGTCGAGAACCTTTTGCTTCGCCGACGTCGATGTCGGTAGACATGTCGATGTCCTGTGACGGACGGTTCGATCGGACGGACGCGAACACCTTGTCGATCGTGCACAACAAGTTTATTTAATGAAAACCGAGAGGGGACAAACCGGTGGAAGTGTTGTCTGTAAACTCAACATGAGAGTGTCGGACACAGTGACAACGCGATTATTACACGAGGTGTGATCGTTTCACTAAACTGATGTTAAATCATCACAAACTCATTATATAATATTATAACATGGTGGATCCAATCTAAGGTGGTGGCCCCAATCTAAAATGGTGGCTCCAATCTAAAATGGTGGTTCCAATCTAACATGGTGGCTCCAATCTAAAATGCTGGCTCCAATCTAAGATGGTGTCTCCAATCTAAGATAGTGGTTCCAATCTAAAATGGTGGATCCAATCTAAAATCGTGTCTCCAATCTAAGATGGTGGATCTAATCTAAAATGGTGTCTCCAATCTAAGATGGTGGATCCAATCTAAAATGGTGTCTCCAATCTAAAATAGTGGCTTCAATCTAAAATGGTGGATCCAATCTAAAATGGTGGCTTCAATCTAAGATGGTGGCTTCAATCTAAAATGGTGGCTTCAATCTAAAATGTTGTCTCCAATCGAAAATGGTGTCTCCAATCTAAAATGGTGGTTCTAATCTAAGATGGTGGATCCAATCTGAAATGGTGGATCCAATCTAAAATGGTGGCTTCAATCTAAGATGGTGGCTTCAATCTAAGATGGTGGCTTCAATCTAAAATGTTGTCTCCAATCGAAAATGGTGTCTCCAATCTAAAATGGTGGTTCTAATCTAAGATGGTGGATCCAATCTGAAATGGTGGATCCAATCTAAAATGGTGGCTTCAATCTAAAATGGTGGCTTCAATCTAAGATGGTGGCTTCAATCTAAAATGGTGGCTTCAATCTAAAATGGTGGCTTCAATCTAAAATGTTGTCTCCAATCGAAAATGGTGTCTCCAATCTAAAATGGTGGTTCCAATCTAAGATGGTGGATCCAATCTGAAATGGTGGATCCAATCTAAAATGGTGGCTTCAATCTAAAATGGTGGCTCCAATCTAAAATGGTGGCTTTAATCGAAGATGGTGGCTTCAATTTAAAATGGTGTCTCCAATCTAAAATGGTGTCTCCAATCTAAGATGGTGGCTCCAATCTAAAATGGTGGCGCCAATCTAAAATGGTGGTTCCAATCTAAAATGATTTCATCAATCTAAGATAGTGGCTCCAATCTAAAATGGTGGCTTCAATCTAAAATGGTGTCTCCAATCTAAAATGATTTCATCAATCTAAGATAGTGGCTCCAATCTAAAATGGTGGCTTCAATCTAAAATGGTGGCTTCAATCTAAGATGGTGGCTTCAATCGAAAATGGTGTCTCCAATCTAAAATGGTGGCTTCAATCTAAAATGGTGGCTTCAATCTAAGATGGTGGCTTCAATCTAAAATGGTGGCTTCAATCTAAGATGGTGGCTTCAATCGAAAATGGTGTCTCCAATCTAAAATGATTTCATCAATCTAAGATAGTGGCTCCAATCTAAAATGGTGGTTCCAATCTAAAATGATTTCATCAATCTAAGATAGTGGCTCCAATCTAAAATGGTGGCTTGAATCTAAAATGGTGGCATCAATCTAAGATGGTGGCTTCAATCTAAAATGGTGTCTCCAATCTAAAATGATTTCATCACTCTAAGATAGTGGCCCCAATCTAAAATGGTGGTTCCAATCTAAAATGATTTCATCAATCTAAGATAGTGGCTCCAATCTAAAATGGTGGCTTCAATCTAAAATGGTGGCTTCAATCTAAGATGGTGGCTTCAATCGAAAATGGTGTCTCCAATCTAAAATGGTGGCTTCAATCGAAAATGATTTCATCAATCTAAGATAGTGGCTCCAATCTAAAATGGTGGCTTCAATCGAAAATGATTTCATCAATCTAAGATAGTGGCTCCAATCTAAAATGGTGTCTCCAATCGAAAATGATTTCATCAATCTAAGATAGTGGCTCCAATCTAAAATGGTGGCTTCAATCTAAAATGGTGGCTTCAATCTAAAATGGTGGCTTCAATCAAAAATGGTGTCTCCAATCTAAAATGATTTCATCAATCTAAGATAGTGGTTCCAATCGAAGATGGTGTCTCCAATCTAAAATGGTGGTTCCAATCTAAAATGGTGGCTCCAATTTAAAATGGTGTCTCCAATCTAAAATGGTGGTTCCAATCTAAAATGGTGTCTCCAATCTAAAATGATTTCATCAATCTAAGATAGTGGTTCCAATCGAAGATGGTGTCTCCAATCTAAAATGGCGGTTCCAATCTAAAATGGTGGCTCCAATCTAAAATGGTGGCCCCAATCTAAAATGATTTCATCAATCTAAGATAGTGGCTCCAATCTAAAATGGTGGCTTCAATCTAAAATGATGGCTTCAATCTAAGATGGTGGCTTCAATCGAAAATGTTGTCTCCAATCTAAAATGTTGTCTCCAATCTAAAATTATTTCATCAATCTAAGATAGTGGTTCCAATCGAAGATGGTGTCTCCAATCTAAAATGGTGGTTCCAATCTAAAATGGTGGTTCCAATCTAAAATGGTGGCTCCAATCTAAAATGGTGGCTCCAATCTAAAATGGTGTCTCCAATCAAAGATAGTGGTTCCAATCTAAGATGGTGTCTCCAATCTAAAATGGTGGCTCCAATCTAAAATGGTGGCTCCAATCTAAGATAGTGGTTCCAATCTAAGATGGTGTCTCCAATCTAAAATGGTGGATCCAATCGAAAATGGTGGTTCCAATCTAAGATGGTGGTTCCAATCTAAAATGGTGGCTCCAATCTAAAATGGTGTCTCCAATCTAAAATGATTTCATCAATCTAAGATAGTGGCTCCAATCTAAAATGGTTGCTTCAATCTAAAATGGTGGCTTCAATCAAAGATAGTGGTTCCAATCGAAGATGGTGTCTCCAATCTAAAATGGTGGTTCCAATCTAAAATGGTGGTTCCAATCTAAAATGGTGGCTCCAATCTAAAATGGTGGCTCCAATCTAAAATGGTGTCTCCAATCTAAGATAGTGGTTCCAATCTAAGATGGTGTCTCCAATCTAAAATGGTGGATCCAATCTAAAATGGTGGCTCCAATCTAAGATAGTGGTTCCAATCTAAGATGGTGTCTCCAATCTAAAATGGTGGCTCCAATCTAAAATGGTGGTTCCAATCTAACATGGTGGCTCCAATCTAAAATGCTGGCTCCAATCTAAGATGGTGTCTCCAATCTAAGATAGTGGTTCCAATCTAAAATGGTGGATCCAATCTAAAATGGTGGATCCAACCTAAAATCGTGTCTCCAATCTAAGATGGTGGATCCAATTTAAAATGGTGTCTCCAATCTAAAATAGTGGCTTCAATCTAAAATGGTGGATCCAATCTAAAATGGTGGCTTCAATCTAAAATGGTGGTTCCAATCTAAAATGGTGGATCCAATCTAAAATGGTGGCTTCAATCTAAAATGGTGGCTTCAATCTAAGATGGTGGCTTCAATCTAAAATGGTGGCTTCAATCTAAAATGTTGGCTCCAATCTAAGATGGTGTCTCCAATCTAAGATAGTGGTTCCAATCTAAAATGGTGGATCCAATCTAAAATGGTGGATCCAATCTAAAATCGTGTCTCCAATCTAAGATGGTGGATCCAATCTAAAATGGTGTCTCCAATCTAAAATAGTGGCTTCAATCTAAAATGGTGGATCCAATCTAAAATGGTGGCTTCAATCTAAAATGGTGGCTTCAATCTAAGATGGTGGCTTCAATCTAAAATGGTGGCTTCAATCTCAAATGTTGTCTCCAATCGAAAATGGTGTCTCCAATCTAAAATGGTGGTTCCAATCTAAGATGGTGGATCCAATCTAAAATGGTGGCTTCAATCTAAAATGGTGGCTCCAATCTAAAATGGTGGCTTTAATCGAAGATGGTGACTTCAATTTAAAATGGTGCTTTCAATCTAAGATGGTGGATCCAATGTAAAATGGTGTCCCCAATCTAAAATGGTGTCTCCAATCTAAGATGGTGGCTCCAATCTAAAATGGTGGCGCCAATCTAAAATGGTGGTTCCAATCTAAAATGATTTCATCAATCTAAGATAGTGGCTCCAATCTAAAATGGTGGCTTCAATCTAAAATGGTGTCTCCAATCTAAAATGATTTCATCAATCTAAGATAGTGGCTCCAATCTAAAATGGTGGCTTCAATCTAAAATGGTGGCTTCAATCTGAGATGGTGGCTTCAATCTAAAATGGTGGATCCAATCTAAAATGGTGGCTTCAATCTAAAATGGTGGCTTCAATCTAAGATGGTGGCTTCAATCGAAAATGGTGTCTCCAATCTAAAATGATTTCATCAATCTAAGATAGTGGCTCCAATCTAAAATGGTGGCTTCAATCTAAAATGGTGGCTTCAATCTAAAATGGTGTCTCCAATCTAAAATGGTGGTTCCAATCTAAAATGATTTCATCAATCGAAGATAGTGGCTCCAATCTAAAATGGTTTCATCAATCTAACATAGTGGCTCCAATCTAAAACGGTGGCTTCAATCTAAAATGGTGGCTCCAATCTAAAATGGTGGTTCCAATCTAAAATGATTTCATCAATCTAACATAGTGGCTCCAATCTAAAACGGTGTCTCCAATCTAAAATGGTGTCTCCAATCTAAAATGATTTCATCAATCTTGGATAGTGGCTTCAATCTAAAATGGTGGTTCCAATCAAAGAAGGTGGATCTAATCTAAAATGGTGGCTCCAATCTAAAATGGTGGCATCAATCTAAGATGATTTCATCACTCTAAGATAGTGGCCCCAATCTAAAATGGTGGTTCCAATCTAAAATTATTTCATCAATCTAACATAGTGGCTCCAATCTAAAATGGTGGTTCCAATCTAAAATGGTGGCTTCAATCGAAGATGGTGGCTTCAATCTAAAATGGTGTCTCCAATCTAAAATGGTGGTTCCAATCTAAAATGATTTCATCAATCGAAGATAGTGGCTCCAATCTAAAATGGTGGCTTCAATCTAAAATGGTGGCATCAATCTAAGATGGTGGCTTCAATCTAAAATGGTGTCTCCAATCTAAAATGATTTCATCACTCTAAGATAGTGGCCCCAATCTAAAATGGTGGTTCCAATCTAAAATGATTTCATCAATCCAAGATAGTGGCTCCAATCTAAAATGGTGGCTTCAATCTAAAATGGTGGCTTCAATCTAAGATGGTGGCTTGAGCCTAAAATGGTGTCTCCAATCTAAAATGGTGGCTCCAATCTAAAATGATTTCATCAATCTTGGATAGTGGATCCAATCTAAAATGGTGGCTTCAATCTAAGATGGTGGCTTCAATCGAAAATGGTGTCTCCAATCTAAAACGGTGTCTCCAATCTAAAATGATTTCATCAATCTAAGATAGTGGTTCCAATCGAAGATGGTGTCTCCAATCTAAAATGGTGGTTCCAATCTAAAATGGTGGTTCCAATCTAAAATGGTGGCTCCAATCTAAAATGGTGGCTCCAATCTAAAATGGTGTCTCCAATCTAAAATGATGTCTCCAATCGAAAATGGTGGTTCCAATCTTAGATGGTGGCTCCAATCTAAAATGGTGGTTCCAATCTAAGATGGTGGCTCCAATCTAAAATGGTGTCTCCAATCTAAGATAGTGGTTCCAATCTAAGATGGTGTCTCCAATCTAAAATGGTGGATCCAATCTAAAATGGTGGCTCCAATCTAAGATAGTGGTTCCAATC
The DNA here is from genome assembly GCF_056783735.1 of Eptatretus burgeri. Classification (NCBI taxonomy): domain Eukaryota; kingdom Metazoa; phylum Chordata; class Myxini; order Myxiniformes; family Myxinidae; genus Eptatretus; species Eptatretus burgeri. The sequence continues at coordinate 3,095 of NW_028222860.1, read as the reverse complement.
TAAGATGGTGTCTCCAATCTAAAATGGTGGCTCCAATATAAAATGGTGGCTCCAATCTAAGATAGTGGTTCCAATCTAAGATGGTGTCTCCAATGTAAAATGGTGGATCCAATCTAAAATGGTGTCTCCAATCTAAAATGGTGGCTCCAATCTAAGATGGTGTCTCCAATCTAAGATAGTGGCTCCAATCTAAAATGGTGGCTTCAATCTAAAATGGTGGATCCAATCGAAAATGGTGGCTCCAATCTAAGATAGTGGTTCCAATCTAAGATGGTGGATCCAATCTAAAATGTGGATCCAATCTAAAATGGTGTCTGCAATCTAAGATAGTGGTTCCAATCTAAGATGGTGTCTCCAATCTAAAATGGTGGTTCCAATCTAAAATGGTGGCTCCAATCTAAAATGGTGGCTCCAATCTAAAATGGTGTCCCCAAGCCGACCGCATGGACCCATAATGCATCACTCGTTCATCAGTTCACACTAATTGCAGTAAAACCCCCACATTCACGGTTTGGGGGGGGGATCGTATGTTCCCAGAAATTCCCCGAATATCGGATCATCATTTCAATGGGGAAAGGGAAGAGGTTCCAGGCGATTTGTGATTCATGAAGGAAAATTTTATAAAGTGATGCGAACACGAATGCACACGATCACAGTTTCAGTAAAGATATTTTCAAATAAAAATCAATATCAGAAAATGTTTACAATATATAACTCACCGGGAACATCGGTCTGCGGAGCTTATGGGATGGCGCGTCGTCGAAGGGGGTCTATGTGGGGCTTGCCCCCCAAAATAGGTATTTGCTTTCTTCTCCGAAACTACACGCACAATTTTGATGAATCTTCACTGCAACCTTCATCACCCATAGGTGTAAAAGTTTATCAATGCCATAAAAAATTATAGGTCTAAGGGGGTCGAGGGGGGGTTGCCCCCTAAAATAGTTATTTGCTTTCCTCTCAGAAACTACACAAACAATTTCGATGAAACTTAACTCCAACCTTCATCACCCATGACATATCAAAGTTTGTTTATGTCATTTAAAAATTCCAGGTCTAAGGGGGTCTATGGGAGGGTTCCCCCCCCAAAATAGGTATTTGCTTTCTTCTCCGAAATTACACGCACAATTTTGATGAATCTTAACTACAACCTGCATCACCCATTACTTATAAAAGTTTGTTCATGTCCTTAAAAATTTCCAGGTCTAAGGGGGTCTATGGGGGGGTTGCCCCCCAAAATAGGTATTTGCGTTCTCCGAAACTACACAAACAATTTTGATGAAACTTGACTACAACCTTCATCACCCATTACGTATAAAAGTTTGTTTATGTCATTAAAAATTCCAGGTCTAAGGGGGATGATGGGTGGGTTGCCCCCCAAAATAGGTATTTGCGTTCTTCTCAGAAACTATCCACACAATTTTGATGTAACTTGATTACAACCTTCATTACCCATTATGTATCGAAGTTTGTTCATGTCATCAAAAAATTCAAGGTCGAAGGGGGTCTATGGGTGGGTTGCCCCCAAAATAGGAATTTGTGGTCTTCTCAGAAACTACACACATTCAATTTTGATGAAACTTGATTTCAACCTTCATCACCCATGACGTATCAAAGTTTGTTCATGTCATTAAAAAAATTCCAAGTCGAAGGAGGTCTATTTGAGGTTGTCCCCCAAAATAGGTATTTGCGTTGTTCTCAGAAACTACACACACAATTTTGATGAAACTTGACGACAACCTTCATCACCCACGACGTATCAAAGTTTGTTCATGTCATTAAAAAAAAATCCAGGTCTAAGTGAGTCGATGGGAGGGTTGCCCCCCAAAATAGGTATTTGCTTTCTTCTCAGAAACTACACAAACAATTTTGATGAAACTTGACTACAACCTTCATCACCCATTACTTATCAAAGTTTGTTCATGTCATTAAAAAAAATTCCAGGTCTAAGGGGGTTGAATGGCGGGTTGCCCCCCAAAATAGGTATTTGTGTTCTTCTCAGAAACTACACAAACAATTTTGATGAAACTTGACCACAACCTTCATCACCCATGACATATTAAAGTTTGTTCATGTCATTAAAAAATTCCAGGTCTAAGGGGGTTGATGGGTGGGTTGCCCCCCAAAATAGGTATTTGTGTTCTCCTGAGAAACTACACAAAGAATTTTGATGAAATTTGATTCCAACCTTCATCACCCATGACGTATCAAAGTTTGTTCATGTCATTAAAAAATTCCACGTCTACGGGGGTCTACCGGGAGGGGGGTTGCCCTCCAAATAGGTATTTGTCGTCTTCTCAGAAACGAAATTCAATTTTGATGAAACTTGACTACAACCTTCATCACCCATTATGTATCAAACTTTGTTCATGTCATTAAAAAATTATCCATTTTTTTTAAACTTTCTTCAACATTATATATTTTGTGTGTCGTCTATGCCATCCAGTGGTTCCCTGTGTATCTAATCTCGCCGCCACCAGGTGAGCACCCAGGGGTATTGCTCCTATTGTTTTTTTGATCCGTTCCGCTTGAGCTAAAAACTGGTGTTAGTATTAGATGTATGATTTGTAAATACCTCCCTGTGAATTACTAAAATGCAAAGTAAACGCAGAAAATGGTAACATAATAGAGACTGTCCTGTGCAAATGTTGTCATCCTTCAAATGGAAACCAGACTCGACTGTAACTTGTCTCCAACTCATTTACATCTTGATGTTCAACTCCTCGTGGAAACATGATTGCTATTCTGTAGGTATTTAAAAGGAGTGGAATCCAGGAGAACATGCAAGCAACATGTTTTGGTTTTTACAGGTATTGTTCGGTCTCCTGACCCGATGAGATCTCCAAAATGACTTCGGCTCAAGGCGCAAAAGCCAAAACGGTCACACATGCTTTGCTGGATCTCATGGAGGAAACCGGATACAACATGATCCAGGAAAATGGACAGGGTATTGTGCCACACTGCTTGATGAACTGAGACACAATGTACATTGGATGGAAAATAATTGGAATGACAAGGTTCGGTTCTCTATACTGCGCAGGCTTTTTCTTGGAATCCACCAGCAAAGAAACCCGGCATTGCTCAACGCCGTGTCCCTC
>NW_028222859.1:0-25000 GCF_056783735.1 Eptatretus burgeri | reverse complement strand
TTATGGGGATGTTTCTTATCAGCAGGGACTGGGGCACTTGTCAGGATGGAAGGGAAAATGGATGGAGCAAAATACAGAAAAAAATCCTGGAGAAAAACCTGCTGCCTTCTGCAAGAAACCTGAAATTGCGACGGAAGTTCACATTTCACCATGACAACAGCAAAAAGCCAAAGCCACACTGGAGTGGGTGAGGAACAAACAGATAAATGTCCTTGAGTGGCCCAGTCCGAGCCCCGACGTAAACCCATTCGAAAATCCGTGGCTTCACTTCAAGATTTGAAGATTGCTGTCCATCAACGCTCCCCACGCAGCTTCACTGAGCTTGAACAGGTTTGTGCATAAGAAATGGGCGAATATTTCCCAATCAAGGTGTGCAAAGTTGGTGGAGACCTCGACCAACAGACTCACACCTGTAATTGCTATCAAAGGTGCTTCCACCAAGTATTACATCAGGGGGGTGGGGTGGACACTAATCCAACCAAGATATTCTCGTTTTGTATTTTTTATTAATTTTTTGAAATTTGTATGATTTGTTTTTCACATGGAAGTTGTGGGTTACGATGTGTAAATAAAGGTGTAAAAAGTCTGATTTAATTCCAGGCTAAAGGCAACAAAAGGTGAAAAATTTTGAAAGGGGGTATAGACTTTCTACAGCCACTGTACATACAGTATATTATTTAATACACGTGATATTACACACCTGTACATGTACAGTATCACATCAAGAGAGGGACAGAGACAGAGATCCCACTTAAAGAAGCATTCTGTCGAATCCACCTTTTCCGACCCATCTTACTTTCACATGACTCCTCACCCTTCTCTCTCTTGTTTCCACGAACATTCATTCATTCCTTTTTCCTTCCTTCCTCTGCCACTGAAGGTGGATGGATATCTCAAAAAGTTGTGCACGGATTGGGATGAATTTTGGGGGGACAGGTTGGGTGTGTGATAAGGAAGAATTGCTTCGATTTTGGTGAAGATCCAGATTCGAGAAGTGATTCTTCACCGTTGAGAAGAGATTGGGCCAAAAACGATACATAACACGGTATTTCAAAAGGATGTGGATGAGTTGGCGGAGGTATGCTCTCCACCGAGTGCCATTCTGGTTGTTTGTGTCTTCACTGCCCTATACTACTCAATCTTGTAACACTGTTTCATTTGTCCCTCTGTGACGCCAGTCTTGTATCATTTGAACGGAGTTCGTCTGTACAGCAACGATCTTCGTGTCATACTTTCTCGCCATCAAACGGTGCATATGCCGCAGGGACACGATGATCAGGTAACGACGTAGTCTTTGATGTGCGAGGGTCCGGGTTCGTTTGAAGGCACGCGATGACCACCGAAGGCTGTTTCATTCCTTCCCGCCTTGCCGTGACTAGGATGTGGCGAAGGATTTCACCGGCTCTCAACTTCATCGCTTCAAGAAACCTGGATCGAGGAACTTCCGAAATATCTGCTCACCATCTTCAACTCTTCATCTCTCGAACATCCTGTACGCTTGGTTCCTTTCCATTCGGTCTTCGTCCATCTTCTTAGGGTTCTGTTCGTGAGCTCACAAGTCATTGAAAAGTGCATGCATATCAGGCTGGAGATTTAAGAAGTGATCAACCACACATTGTGGTTAACTCGTTGAAAACATTTTGATTTTCTTTTTTTGCCATTTCATTGTGCTCACCTTCATGCTTCATTTCACAGTTTGAGTTCTTCATTTAAGTAACTTCTGGTTCCGGGTGTCTTCACGTGTGATGCTGTATCAAACAGGTTCTCCCTCCAGCTCATCAGGTCCGTTATTACCCTCGCCGAAGGACAGGGTACTCACTGAATTTGGGTCTGTTTGACTAGTCGGATTGAGACGACATTTTCACCATAGGAGCGATTCCTCATGTGGAATATATTTGATTGATAATTCTAATTCATATTGGATTTACCCTCAAACCTATTTTTTACAATCTTCTCCAGAATGGCAGGACAGATCGAGCGGAAACTTCACACAAATGTTCCCCAAGCCTTGGGGATAGCATTGTATTCACGAATAATTGATGTCACATGGTCTGGCAGCCATATTGGATTGTGCGAAAATCTTTTTAAAACGATCTTGAACTGCTCAATCAATCGACATGAAACTTCACAATTATGATCTAGTAGTGCTGGGGAATACTCGTATATGTTTTAAATTTCAACCTGATCGGACGTATGGTCTCGTGGCCAGAATTATTTTATTTTTTGATCTGGTTTTTTTATTTTTTTTTTGAATGAGGTTCACTTGGCTGTGCCTGGACGGGTTTGAGGGTTGAGGAGCAGCAGCTGTAATGTGAATCCTATCCATCCAGGTTCCTCCTGATGACTTCATCTTTGCTTTTACCTTGTTCGGGTTCCTTCTGATGACGACAATGCAGGACTGTACCTATTTTGTCTTCCATTTGATTTTAATTGAATTAATTTTACTCCCATTCCAAATTAATTTGAATAAAAATAACGTCATGGGGTCAGGGTGGAGTGTCCGATCAAAGCGGGACGTCTTGGTACCCGGTAATCACTGCTAGCAGTTGTAAAGTGGCAGTTCTAGTTACGTCTGTTATTAATTACGTAACACACCAGGACACAAACACCACACAAAACTAAAAATATTGTATCCATCCTGACTTCCCATCTGAAATGTGTCATTCAGGCCGACGGTTGGCGAAGAGAAGCTGCGAAAGATGTTTTCGGACGCCGCCGGTGGAAACGTCCAAGCATTCAAGTTTTTTAAGTAAGGGAACGTTATGAATGATTTGTGTAAATACCTGGGAGAGGGAGTTTGTGCAGGTGATGTGGATATTTTTTTGAGCCTTTTAAGTGATTGAGAAACAGAATCGGGATGATGGGGACACGGTCAAGGCGGGGGGTGCGTGGGGAGGCTGAGGTGGGCTCTGACAAGGGGGTGTGGGTTGAGCAAGGTGTGGGCGCAAGTCGGCGAGGTAAAGCACCAAAATTACTTACCTTGCTCGTTGTGCTTTACTTTTGGAGTCGGAGCTACCACGTGAACACGAAGCGAAAAGTTGGGTCCACAGATTGGTTCCCTTCTGTCTTTCCGTCTGTCTATATAAGTCAGTTTATGATCGTAGAATAACTTGAATTTCAATCGAGCGTATTTGGAACATTAATCGAAAAACAAACCTGCAGTTTAGCATTACCTTGGCTCTGAATTGGACCCGGTCGCACACGCGCAAAGAGGAGTGAAATAATATTTTTACCTTGTCTGACTCGACTTAACCTCCGTCCACTGAATGTGGACGGAGGTTACGTTTTCACCTGTGTTTGTCGAGTTGTCTGTGAGCATGACATCTCAAAAAACTTGGTGGACAGGCTGGGTGTGCACCAAGGACGAATTTAATCGATTTTTGTGAAGATACGGATCTGGATTCGAGAATTTTTTTCATTGATTCTTCACCATTGAGAGATGGGGCCAAAAACGGTATTGAGCACAACATCTCAACAAATTGTGGACGGATTCGGACAAAACTTGGTGGACGGGTTTGGGACGTGACAAGGACAAGGGTTTGAATACTTATTCAACTGAGAATCATATGATTTTCTCTGTTAATCTGACTTTTTCACATTGTAGACAAAATTATATGGTTTGTCATCTTGGTTTTCTGCTGGGCCTGACACATTTGGCCCGTAGCCCTCTGATTATACACTGTCCCACTTTGTTGCGTCAGATTTCCAAAAATCTTCTCCAGACCCACCATTCAGAATGCTACCACATTTGGGTAACAACATTAGGACAGTGTCCTGATGGTAAATTACAGAGGCCATGCTGATCACGTGACCGGAAGTGTGACAAAATGGTGATTGCGTAAATTCCTTCAAAGAATCTTCTTCTCCAGACCCACCAGTCAGAATGCGACCTTATTTGGGTAACAACATGAGGTCAAGCTGCAGGATCAGTTGTCTTCTTTATTTATTTATTTTTAATTGTTGCAGTAACTGCCAAACGATGGTGAAACGTTTGGAGATCTTAATGCAATCCCACATGCCCTGTTTCACTTGAACGGATGTCGGTCTGCTTTCCAGGGAGACCCGTACGATGGCCTTGTTGCAGCTGGGCACTGTGGAGGAAGCCACCATTGCACTGATTAAACTGCACAACCATAATTTTGGTAATAAGGACTATCTGAGGGTGTCCTTTTCAAAGTATTCATGTCACTCGGAGATCAACTCTTGATTTGCAACACACCACCCTTCTCCACCCTGTCAACCACACCTCATTTTCACACGAACGTTTGAACATTCCAGTTAATACCAGTTCGTGTCTTTTCTCACTTTCGTGAGCCATTTAAAATTAAATGTGGGAAAAGAGACTCGAACTTGAGCACCTCCACTTGCTTCTCATAAATCTTGTAAATCTATTTCATGGAACACTGTGGCTGTCTTTGCATTCCAACCGTTTTCTATGGCAATTGGAGAATTATCTTTTGCAGCTTATTTTATTAGGATTGCAAAAGATGAGGGGAGAGTGGCAGGACAAAGAGAGCAAAGTTAAAATGTTTCATCCAATTAATGTTAAAGTTTTCCATTGAGTTTTTATAAAAATGCTTTTCCACTTTGTATTGGCTGTAATCATTAAAACATTTAAATTCCTGATCCATTTTGCTGTCATTTTTTGCTCACCTGGAACATGATTGAGGTGAGCTTATGGAACGGCTCGTCGTCCGTCCCTCATCCCATCCATCCGTCTGCAAACATCAACTTCTTCTCTGAAACTGCTGATGGAATTCTGACCAAACAAGGCGAAAATGATCTTTGGTGTGGGGTAACTGAAGTTTGTTCATGCCATGCCTCCTTCACATATCAGTACATCATCGTGAGGTTGAAGGGTCCCCAAAAAAACTTGGATTTTGATCTAGTTTGGCCACCGTTTTGGACAACAGGAAAACCTTTAACAATCTTCTCTCAAACCGCTGAACTGATCGAATGCGAAGCTTTCAATTTGTGATCGATTTCCCACGGAAAACATGATTTGTTAACAATGACGTCATCAGTCATGTGGTATGGCAGCCATATTCAATCGCAAGAACACCTTTAAAAATACCTTTTTCTGAAACCACTCAACTGATCAATGTGAAACACAAAATATATGATCGACATTTCAAAATATCTGAGAACATTTCATGAAAAGAATCTGATCCGAAACACAATATGGCTACCAGGTGAGGTATGGGAGCATGCGTCGGAGCAGTGTGTCACTGCGTCCACTACTATGTGTGAACATCTTTATAGCTGTGGAGGAACTCTGGGAAGGGTTTAAAAGAGCAAGCTGCTTACCTTGGGTAGGCCTTCTTGGGTTGCTTTATGCAGCTTGTTCGGCTAGAGGAGGGTTGAAGGTGTCAATTATTGGCCACCCCTCCCATCCTGGGCAGAGTCTCGAGCTGAGGTGATGCGAATCCTCGCCCACGTTCGTGGTTGAACGCACGAAGAACAATGGCGCCGGTCAAAGCGAAGGGAAGGTGTAAAAATAAAAGAAAAACCCTATCACAGTAACTCACAGCACATTTACATTTAATCACCCATTAGACAAGGGAAAGGAAACTATCTATAAAACACATACTTACCAATGTAACAGCTGTCGGATCTGAATGTTGTGTGTGATCGGTTTCCAAATTCGTAACAATATCTATTGTTACGGTTCTCGTTTATCATTTGTCCTTGTTTATCAACCTTTCCTTTTCCTAATCTTAATCAAAACAAGGACAAATGTGTGCAAGAGCAGCGTCTTAAAGGTTTTGTCGGCTAAACAGAAAAAAAACAACTTCCGATATTTCGTCACGTGCTTCACGTGCAGCCAATCGCGAAACCCTGTCATAATGTATTTACGATATATCGTGTATTTACGAAATAAATAATGTATTTACGAAATTACAATACGATAAATGGAATAATCTTTAAATAGTAACGTGAACCTTTCGAAACTTTAAAGCAAATGACCGAATATATTGAAAAGTTCATGATAGACTCTCTCAAAAGTCACCGTCTATGTGAGGATGTGGACATGTGCTTAGTATTTAAGGAGATCCGGATGTGGTATATACAAGAGCCGAGTCCTGAAGATTAAGGTTTTGTCTTCACAAGAAGAAGAACAACAAGAAGAAGAACAACAAGAAGAAGAACAACAAGAAGAAGAACAACGCCGAGCTCTATGAGCAGCGTTCGCTCCGCAAGACGCTGCTAAAAATAAAATAAATCACCGTTGTCTTAAAATATATTATAACTTCCTCTTTCACCCACGTGGTTCTTGTTATTGGGTCATGATACACTATTCTTCTTCTTCAAAAGACGTTTCAATTCGACCTTTCCTTCATCCCGGGTCCAAAACGTCCCACTGTTCATTTCTCCATTCTCTTCATTACATCCCTCACGTTATGTCTTCAATCACATCTCTGTCTTTAAAACTTTTAAAATCCCAGTTTGTAATTCATGTTCGTGTTTCATCAACCGTCGTTTTTTACAACTTCAGTGCCAATTCACTCCACCTCCTTAAATCGACCTCCTCCTAACCCCTCACCTGTTATCCCCTCTCCTTACATCTCCCATCCTGCCCCTCATCCTACCTCAGTTATTGGCGCCTCCTCACTGGCTTCCACCTCAGTATCAGCTCCTCCTCCATTGTCCCAAACTGTGTGGTGTTCCAACATCTGTGGGTTCCATTCTAACCTCACAGATATCTCATTCTCTCAATCAGTACACTCATCATCACTAACATGATCCTTCCTTCCTCTCAGAACACCTCCCCCTCTTCCCAACCCCTCAAATCATGTACCTCCCCCAGCCGCTCTCTTCTTCACCATACCTCGACAAAGTCTCATCCTTCCTCTCCCATCGCCCTCCTCCACCTTGGACATGCCTGCTCTCGTCTCCCCTCCCTCTCAAAGCAACCTTCACACTCTGCCCCCTCCAAGCTTCCCTCTCACCCTTCTCCCTCAACTCTCTCCTCTCCCTCCAATCTTTCCCCTCACTTCCCCTTGCTAAAGTTCCCCCCCCCTAACATCCACAAAACTGCCTCCTTCCTCCACTCTCTTTTCCACCAGACTGTATATAAAAGAGCCGAGTCCGAAAGGCTTTCTCTTCACCAGAAGAAGAAGAACAAGAAGAAGAAGAACAATGCGGAGCTCTCTTGGTGCCAGCGTTCGCGACGCGAGACGTGGCTACAAAGGTAGTAAGAGGATTATAAAGGGATAAATATACCATCAGAGATGGGGAATCCCCCGCCATTGAATGAAAAAGGTCAGACATATTCCAGATAATGAGGGAGGTGAATTGGAAACAAGACACCATTTTGTCATCATCTCGAAAAAAGTTCCCCAGGGGTGAGGAACGTAGTAACCAAAAATAATTGAAATCAGATAAGCGTTTTTCCATTTATGACAAAAAACATTTTTTTCAAGATGGCCGCCCCAGTCGGCCATCTTGGATCCGGCCACGCCCAAAATCAATAGGGTTCTTCCTTTTCAGGTCGTACATGTGTGACCCAAATTTCAAATCGATATGGCGAACAGTTTATGAGTCATCGCACTCACAGCTTTAAATGTTGACGCCCGGACAGACGGACGGACGGACGGACGGACAGCCGGACGACCTGGGTGACAACAATATCCCCCTTCTGCCACGCGGCGGGGGAGAAAAAGATATTATGCCAACCCACGGAAAACCACGTAAAACAAAAAGGAAGGGAAATGATAAATTAGACAAAAATATTGTTGCGGTTCTGAGAACCGCATCCCTCCAAAGCGATGGCATCAACCACACAGTGGTCTCCAGACAGTTATTTTATTAATATACGTACAGATAGTCCCTTCCCTCTTGTCTCATGGGACAAACAGGGCAAAGTGCGTTGTGTGGATCTCATCGATTGGCCTGATTATATCTCTAACTTTATTCCTTCCCTCTTTCTCTATTCCTGAGGTTAATCCAAGCCACGACCGCCTGGAAAAGCCACGGCCACGTCCTTCACTGCAAGAATGTGTCTTCACAAAAGTCAGCACAAGCACCGATACCTGTGCCGTGCCGTGCCTGGGGTAGAGAAAAACAGACCACCACGACCACCAGACAGCAAGAAACGTGTGCAGCACAGCGACAACCCCCACCTACTGTTCAGCAGACCAAAAGCATGACCAACACGATGGCGATGCCGTGCCCGGGGGGGATGAAGAGGGCGGGGGATATTGGAACAACACACCAAATGCAAACGACGTACAGTATGCACGTGGCGCACCCTTTTCAACCCATTTCTGAGTCTAATAATTTAATCGATCTTCATCTCCATTTAATACTGATTTCTATGGTCGTCCAAGTCTACATCTAATAATTATATCCAATCTTTTTCAAACCCAAACTGTTCCTGGACTCTAACTGACACAATCGGTCAACTTCCCAACCCGGGTCTCAACCGACTGTACTCCATCTTTTCTGGATCTGATTTTGACCAATTTCCCTGAAAATATCTGCTGCTCTTCCTCCGCTCCAATCGGTTCATCTGACCACGTGCTTGTCAAAGTGGACATCTCTGGCTGTTCTCAGAGAACCACCTCACCGCCGTCGAGTCTGGCATTTCACTCAAGCCGACTTCAAGGCAGAGACTTCAAGCAGCCATCAAACTTCGAGTCTGGTCTCCCGTCTCTACTTCCTCCGACATCAACTCATCCTGGGAATTCTTTCAAAGAAACTTGCTCTCTCTCACCCACAGATTTATCCCCTCTCGTCTTCAGTTGTCCTACCCTTCCTCCCGCCCATGGTTCACTGAAGCTTGTGGTGAGGCAGTTGTCCTGAAACAACTTGCCCTCACCTCATGGAAGGCAAATCCAACTGAATGTAATCTCTGTTCCTTCCATAAAGTTCGGAACAAGTCTGGGACTACCCTTAGGAGAGCCAGAAAACAACATCTTTCTAATCTCAAGTCTGAACTCTCAAACCTCTCTCCGTCCTCCAAATCCTGGTGGCGTCTGGGAAAGTCTGTTTCTGGTGGATGTTCCCCCTCAATCCCCTCCCTTACCTAAAATGGCCACACTGCTGAGATTGCACGGGAAAAGGCTAAATGCCTCAACTCCATGTTTGCATCGAAATCTTGTGTCTGAAACCCATCACTTTCTGTCCCCACCTAACCCAGTCGCACCCAACTGTCCATGGACTCTGTGTCCCTTTCTCCTGACAAGGTGGAGAGCTTGCTGTCAAACCTCGACTCAGATTCTGCATCCGGTCGAGACGGCATCAGCCCACGTGTCCTAAAAACCTGCTCATCTGCTCTTGCTCACCCTCTCTCTGTTCGATTCACCCTCTCATTTGCTCAAGGTCACCTGTCATCTGCTTGGAATTCAGCAAACATCACCGCCCTGCATAAAAAAGGTGCAAAAACAGAACCCTGCAACTACAGACCAATCAGCCTTCTCCCAATCATCAGCAAGGTTATGGAATCCATCATCGTTTCAGACATTAAATCCTTCCTCTTCTCCAATGGCCTGATTTCCGATCATCAATTTGGTTTCAGACCAGGTCACACTACCCTGGACTTGCTGCTCCTGCTTTGCCAACAATGGATGGAGGTTCTCAATGTCAGACAAGAAATCAGAGCCATCTCCCGAAACATATCACGTCCTTTGACATGACGTGACGGTCTGGCACTCTGCCCTGCTCACCCAACTCTCTTCCGATGGTATCCAAGGCCATCTTCACACATGACATGGCTCACAAACTTCCTCTCCTGTCGCAGCCAACATGTGACCCTTAATGGATTTCTCTCATCCTCTCTTCTTGTCCAGGCTGGAGTTCCTCAAGGCAGCGTTCTGGGCCCTGTTCATTTTATGGTTTTCATCAATGATCTCTCTGACTCTGGAAAATCCTCTTTATCTCTTTGCTAATGATTCCACTCTCTGCCGTACTATCTGTCATCCTTCAGATCAGCAAGCCGCAGTTTCTTCACTCTTTGCTGATCTGGATAAAATCACAAGCTGGTCCAACACGTGGAACATGTCTTTCAATCAGGACAAATCTCACACTCTCACTATGTCTCTCCAAAAGGACAGTCTGGAACCCCCCCTCCCCCCCACCAAAGACTTTCTCAACAATCCTCTGGAAGAAGTGCTCTCATTCAAGCATCTGGGTCTCACCATCTGCCATGACCTTTCCTGCGAAAGCCACATTTCGAAGCTGGCCTCCAAAGCCAGTTGCAGACTGGGAATCCTCCATCATGCAAAGTCCTTCCTCGGCCAACCTGAGTTCCTGACGACACACAAAGCTTTCATCTGCAGCCTGATGGAGGATTGCTCTCCCTTCTGGGCTGGTGCTCCCGCCTCTCACCTTTCTCGGTTTCACGCCGTGGAAACCAAGGCATTCCGGATCATTGGAATCTCCCGCGATGAGGCCGGGTCGTTGAGGTTTGGGTCTCTCACTCTCTCACCGCAGACAGGTCGGTGGTCTTTCTGTCTTCTGTCATCTCTTCTCAGTGCTCGCCCCCCTGCTCCGTCTGAGATGTGCCCCCCATATTTCCGCAGGGTGCTCGAGGTCCTCAACCATCTCTCAGACATGCACTTCCCAATCTTGTTTGAACTTGTCGTACTGATAAGGAATGATGGCTTACATATAAATGTCATTTTTTCGATATCAGATCCAAGATGGTTGAAGGGCAGCCATTTCTGGGATACGTACAGTCCGATTCTGTTCAAACTTGGCACAAGCGCAGTACATGATGGTGGTACACAAACGTGCATCTCAATTCATTTTGCAATCTCATCAAAGATGGCCAACTGGCGGCCATTTTAGTTATAAATAATAAAAAACCCGGCCTTGAACACGTCCTCAACCATTTCTCGGATATGCATTTACCGATCTTGTTTGTTGTTGTCCGCAGTTATAGAATTTCTTTCAGAGATAAATAAATATTGGAAAATGTCACATTGTTTGTGTGATTCAGTTTGTAGATGCAAAAAATATACGAACATTGAATCCATTCTGTGTGAAATTTTCATTCCCAATGGAAAACATCACACGTGTCACATGACCAACAATCTTCCACAATATGACTAGGTAACCCACATCATTAATATTCGTGACGGAATCACCCAATGGTAGGCAATCTTCCATGTCACATGACCACTCAAGTCAGTTGGGCATAAATCTAAATCTTGTATACACGAGTTGACCCTTTAACCCCGTACAGCTAAAACCATGGAGGCGATCACATTTTGTGTCTTTTTTTCTCCTTGTTCAGTGAAGATTCAGTTTGGGGATGTTGAAAAGAAAAAGGAACAGGGAAATGAGTAACTGAGCACTGAGATAAGAGTTTGGATGATTTTCCTGATGTTGTTGTTGTTGGTTTGTTTTTCTGAATAAAGATGGAGAGATATGTTGTTTGTATTTTTGAGGGAGGATGGAAATTGGATTGAGCTGAGGTTTCAAAAGGAACAATACCTGGGATAAAAGGAGTTAAAACGAGGCAAAAAAAACAAAAGAGGGAAATCACACTCCAACTATCACCAGAAGGCCCGACTTCACTCGGGACACGAATTAAACGATTCAACAAAGCAGGATATGGTTTGGGACAGAAAAAATGATGAAAAACAAATTGACAAAAAACAAGAAGAGCAAAACAGGAATAACTAGAAGGGAACTCGGTAGAGCGTATACCTCCGCCACGCAATGCCTGATCCACGAGAACATATCGGACCCATTACATTTTTGAAATATCATGCTATACAGTACTGTATCGATTCTGACAACATCTCTCAATGGTGAAGAATCACTTTAAAATTAAATAATTCTCGTATCCAGATCCAGATCTTCACCAAAATCGAATCAATTCGTCGTTGCCACACACACAACCAGTCCACAACTTTCATCCACAAGAACACACCAAGTTTCATCCGAATCTGTCCACAACTTTTTTGAGATATCGTGCTTTTGTTGTGGACCCGGGGTCGGGGGCTAAGACCACGAGGGGTGAACAACCTCGGGTTCCCACCAGACTCTCCGGAATCGCAGGCCGGCGCACACGAATACCTTCATGACATGGCGGGTCGCTAATCGACTGTGAACACCGATAACTCGACCACGTGACTCAGTGACAGTCTTCCGTCTAATAAATACCGTTTACCAAAAGGTCACGTGATCTAATTACCGGGGAACACGCCCTCGGGACGCACTTGGTGAAACCGGATCACCTTACCAGATCAGGTGCAACCGAGCGTAACTGCCAAGCTCCTACCGGGTAGGAATCAGATCATTCCGGCTAAACGAGGGTACGGGCCATGCTGGACCAATGGAAGAAAACAAGAAAACGAGCTGGGAACATTTCTACACAACACATTGATTTACAATCAAGCGAGGAAACGTATGTGGCACATTGAATGGAGGTATTTTTTATGTACAGCAGGAGATAGCAAGGAATTTGTGGGGTGCGCCAAAAGGTAAATTACAAAAGAAGTCACGGAAAAGGATTATCCCGACGATCTTCTGCAATCTTACTTACTCTAGAACAGGCGCAATCACACAACTACACACGCCTGAGGAAAGTTAGAGGGCCAAGAAAGAAAGAAAAAGGTAAGGATGAGCATTCTCAAAATACCTGGCACGGTCGGCTGACAAACCTGGCCAAGGAAGCTTTTGGAGGGGTAGTGGGAAAGATACTGATGTCTATGGTGTAGGAGTGAGGAAAATGGGATTGTGAGTCAGTAACACCGAGTGCAGTCTGAATGTCGGATGGCAGCAGACTTTCTCCGCCACCCACAGGCTTCTTCATGAGCCAAAATGGACACTGAGGACCCGAAACAAACTCTCGGATCGCCCTTCTCGCGACCCCTCCTCGGAGCCCCTGGTCTTCCCGTGGTCAGACGACTGTATGAGGGCTGCATCAATTCCGGACGCTCACCGGGACGTTCCCAGTGAGATGAGGTGGAGCTATTAGCGTCCATTGCGTGGTCGAGCATCGCACGGCGACGAGGACAATATTACGCCACGTGATGCTCCTCAAAATAGAGTGGTGAATTGTAGCAATGCAGAGGTAAGAGGGGATGAGGGAATATTTATCCCTTGTGCGGGAGGCGTTTGTGGTCAAAGTGGTGAGATTTGGTGAGTGAGGTGCTGAGTAAGGTGAAATCAATTCTTCCTTTCGAATTCACACACCCAACCTGTCCACCAAGTTTCATCCGAATCCGTCCACAACTCATTGAGATATCGTGCGATACATTAGTTTTACCCGATCTTTCTGGAGGTAAGAATCTACCGATGTAAAACACAGTGTGTATTTGGCTGACCCCCTTCATAAGGACCATTTTTGAAGGATTTAAAGGACAATTTTTTTCACACAACTGTGTGTTCTCTAACATCTATTTTTCAGGACAAACAAAACTTGAAAAATATTTTTCATAAAAGAGGAATTAAGTCTCTTCTATTGGAATTGAAGACAGTGACTTACGAACGGGGCCTCGTGGGCGAAGTGCAGAAACTTTAAAATAAATAAATAAACACAACCCACAAGGAGGTGAAACTCGCTGCACGTAATGTGTAACACATACAGAGAGTAAAACGAGCGCTCATTTACATCAGCAGAGCATCTTATAAATAAAGAAGATATAAGCACACCTGACGCTAGGCCGAGGCTTCAGATTCTGGCATGCTCAAGAGGCTTTAAGGTCAAAACGAAACATCCCAGATGATTTTAAATTAAAAAAAATCCGATCACATTTGTGCGTGTTGTGTTTTAAAATAACATTAAGTGTGTTAAAATAATGTTTTAAAATAACGTGAAGTGTGTTAAAATAATATTTTAAAATAACGTGAAGTGTGTTAAAATAATGTTTTTTAAATAACATGAAGTGTGTTAAAATAATGTTTCAAAATAACATGAAGTGTGTTAAGATAATGTTTTTCAATAACATGAAGTGTATTAAAATAATGTTTTAAAATAAGGTGAAGTGTGTTGAAATAATGTTTTAAAATAACATGAAGTGTGTTAAAATAATGATTTAAAATAACATGGTGTGTTAAAATAATGTTTTTAAATAACATGAAGTGTGTTAAAATAACGTCTTAAAATAACATGAAGTGTGTTAAAATAATGTTTCAAAATAACATGACGTGTGTTAAAATAATGTTTTAAAATAACGTGAAGTGTGTTATAATAATGTTTTAAAATAACGTGAAGTGTGTTAAAATAATGTTTTAAAATAACATGGTGTGTTAAAATAATGTTTTAAAATCACATGAAGTGTGTTAAAATAATGTTTTTAAATAACATGAAGTGTGTTAAAATAATGTTTAAAAATAACATGAAGTGTGTTAAAATAATGTTTTAAAATAACGTGAAGTGTGTTAAAATAATGTTTTAAAATCACAAGAACTGGGTCAAAAAAGATGTTTTAAAATAACGTGAGGTGTGTTAAAATAATGTTTTAAAATAACAAGTCGTGTGTTAAAACAATGTTTTTAAATAACATGGTGTGTTAATGTTTTAAAATCACATGAAGTGTGTTAAAATAATGTTTCTAAATAACATGAAGTGTGTTAAAATAATGTTTTAAAATAACGTGAAGTGTGTTAAAATCATATTTTAAAATAACGTGAAGTGTGTTAAAATAATGTTTTTAAATAATATGAAGTGTGTTAAAATAATGTTTTAAAATAACATGAAGCGTGTTAAAATAATGTTTTAAAATCACATGAAGTGTGTTAAAATAATGTTTTTAAATAACATGAATTGTGTTGAAATAATGTTTTAAAATAACGTGGTGTGTTAAAATAATGTTTTAAAATAACGTGGTGTGTTAAAATAATGTTTTAAAATAATGTGTGTTAAAATAATGTTTTAAAATAACATGAAGTGTGTTCAAATAATGTCTTAAATAACATGGTGTGTGAAAATAATGTTTTAAAATCACATGAAGTGTGCTAAAATAATGTTTTAAAATAACATGAAGTGTGTTAAAATCATGTTTTAAAATAAAGTGAAGTATGTTTAAATAATGTTTTAAAATAACGTGAAGTGTGTTAAAATAATGTTTTAAAATAACATGGTGTGTTAAAATAATGTTTTAAAATAAATTTGTGTGTTAAAATAATGTTTTAAAATAACGTGAAGTGTGTTAAAATAATGTTTTAAAATAACATGGTGTGTTAAAAAATGTTTTAAAATAACATGGTGTGTTAAAATAATGTTCTTAAATAACATGAAGTGTGTTAAAAAAAATGTTTAAAAATAACATGAAGTGTGTTAAAATGTTTTAAAATAACATGAAGTGTGTTAAAATAATGTTTTAAAATAACGTGAAGTGTGTTAAAATAATATTTTAAAATAACGTAAAGTGTGTTAAAATAATGTTTTTAAGAAACATGAAGTGTGTTAAAATAATGTTTTAAAATAACGTGAAGTGTGTTAAAATAATGTTTTAAAATCACATGAAGTGTGTCAAAATAATGTTTTTAAATAACATGAAGTGTGTTAAAATAATGTTTTTAAAGAACATGAAGTGTATTAAAATAATGTTTAAAAATAACATGAAGTGAGTTAAAATGATGTTTTAAAATAACATGAAGTGCATTATAATAAGGTTGAAATAACATGAAGTGTGTTAAAATAATGTTTTAAAATAACATGAAGTGTGTTAAAATAACGTCTTAAAATAACATGAAGTGTGTTAAAATAATGTTTCAAAATAACATGACGTGTGTTAAAATAATGTTTTAAAATAACGTGAAGTGTGTTATAATAATGTTATAAAATAACGTGAAGTTTGTTAAAATAATGTTTTAAAATAACATGAAGTGTGTTAAAATAATGTTTTTAAATAACATGAAGTGTATTAAAATAATGTTTTAAAATAACATGAATTGTGTAAAAATAATGTTTTTAAATAACATGAAGTGTGTTAAAATAATGTTTTAATATAACGTGAAGTGTGTTAAAATGATGTTTTAAAATAACGTGGTGTGTTAAAATAATATTTTGAAATAACGTGAAGTGTTTTAAAATAAATTGATAAATTATGTCTTCCAGAGTCTCCTTAAAGATTTCGAATAAAATAATTCCAACCTGATATTTTTGACGAGCTTTTATCCTCTTGCCGATCTGTCGTCCGTGTGCACCGAACCCCAAACCAGAAGATGAACACTCATGGAGATGAGTTGCGACCTCTGCTGCGTCGTCGTGGATCTACTTACAAACAGAAAGGAGATGGTTAATCACACAGAATACCTAGTTACGACCACTGATGCATAGTTGTGGAGCTAAGTGTACTTGCCAAGGCAAGTGAGTCAGAAACATCACCCAAACTTAAACCGAATAAGATAAATTTTAACCGTGTGAATCAAATGCTTGAGGAGATCCAATGGATGGATCACCTTGCTTCCGTGAGTTGTCGTGAATCTTGAAGCTTTTTCAGGAAGCATGTCGAACAGCGTGTGGAAGAATGCATTCCAAATCCCGTCGCCTCGTCTCAGAAGGGTATCTGGAGAAACCCCGACATTTCCAGGGAAGCCGTGGCACAATGACGCAAAAAGGCACAACGCATGCAGAAGGTACACGACTACTGACGGTGTGTTACACTTTGAAAGATACACCGAGCGAGGAAACAAATCACGGCGCCTGACTCGACAAAACTGCCAAGAGTACAAATCAAGCGAAGCTCGGAATCTAAGTTCAAATCGCAATGGTGTTGACCCCTCTGGACAGTTATCTGAAACAGATGGTGAGAAAGCAGACATATTGAACGGCTTCTTCAGCAGTGTATTCACAGATGAGGACCTGTGTCATGTACCCATAATGGAGTCAGCACTTTTAAGGCCCTGAGTTGGGTGCTGTCCCAAACATCACAGAGACGGTTAGAAAAAAGCTTCGGGCCCGAAAGAGTTCAAAGTTTGCAGGACGGACTGTATTCATCCAAGATGGTTGAAAGAGAGAGAGCTCATGTCATTGCAGAACCTCCACTGATGATCTTCCAAAAGTCTCTTGATGAAGAAGCCCTTCCTTGGATTGGAGCATTCCTTACAAGAAGGCTTCAAAGAGTTACGATTAATGGAGTGAGCTCAAGCTGGAGTCCTGTAAAAGGTGGTCTTCCACGGGGTCGTGTACTCGGACCCCTTTTGTTTCTCATCTCTATTAACAATCGGCCACAATTGATCAAGAACTTTGTGTACATTTTTGATGATCACACCAAAATGATGGGTCTAGTTAACAATCAGGATGAAGCAGATGCGCCTCAAGGTGATTTAAACAAGACACGAGAATGGTCCACCACCTGGAAACTCCCCTTCAATGAAACCAAACACAAGGTCCTGCATGTTGGAAGGAAAAACAGTAAGAGTGGGTACCACACGAGTGAAGTCACTATTCAGGATGTCCAAACAGAGAAAAACCTTGGTGTTGTGACTGATGACGGACTTAACTTTCATCAGGATATCTCAAAATCCATTCTCAAGGATAATTAGACGCTTGGGATCATGAAAAGGACATTCTCACACCGAACAATGAACGGAAACTCGGTGGAGCGCACACCTCTGCCAGGCTGAATAGTTCACCTTTTATATCACACAGGTAGGCCATACCTGGATCCTGATCTGAACCAAAATTGGATCAATTCGTCCTCGTCACACACACAACCTGTCCACTACATTTCGTAGGAATCCATTCACAACGTTTTGAGATATCCTGCTCATAGACAACCAGACAGGGGTGAAAACATAACCTGTAACACAGGCTCGATGGGCTAAATGTCCTCTTCCTTCATAAAAGTCCCTTCCAATCCTTGTGTCCCGCCATCATCACTCTCCTTTTATTTACACTCACACAAGGATGCACACAATGAACTTACATTGGACCTTGCATTGATTAGGCCCGATTTCTCGGATTCCCGCCAAAACGCAGACTGGCCCGATTTCTCGGATTCCCGCCAAAACGCAGACTGGCCCGATTTCTCGGATTCCCTCCAAAACGCAGATTGGCCCGATTTCTCGGATTCCCGCCAAAACACACTGGACCGATTTCTCGGATTCCCGCCAAAACGCAGACTGGACCGATTTCTCGGATTCCCGCCAAAACGCAGACTGGCCCGATTTCTCGGATTCCCGCCAAAACACACTGGACCGATTTCTCGGATTCCCGCCAAAACACAGACTGGACCGATTTCTCGGATTCCAGCCAAAACGCAGACTTGCCCGATTTCTCGGATTCCCGCCAAAACACACGACCGATTTCTCGGATTCCCGCCAAAACGCAGACTGGCCCGATTTCTCGGATTCCCGCCAAAACACACGACCGATTTCTCGGATTCCCGCCAAAACACAGACTGGACCGATTTCTCGGATTCCAGCCAAAACGCAGACTGGCCCGATTTCTCGGATTCCCCCCAAAACGCAGACTGGCCCGATCATTGCCGCTTCGACTGAAAACTCTTCTGCACTTATCATGTCTCCACCGTTAAACACTTCAAACATCGACATCACACCCGTCAGGATCAAGAAACTCAACGGTTTTTAAACATGAAGTTTAAATTTTAAACCAACGAACTCACTCGATCCATCAACGCGGGTGGAGAAACCGTTGTCTCCTCGATTCAAACGAGGCGATCAGTGCGCATGCGCGACTCACGTGATACTTCTTCTTCTTCCTCATTTTTAATCGTAAATTCGCTGATAAAGCTTTTTATTCACCGACTTCGCAATGGATTTCACGTTGAACGTGTCCATCGTTTTAACACTATCTGTGCGATTTCACTGAATTACCTTTTGACGTCATTTTTTTTTATCGTCGGTGGAGTTCGACATCTACACTTCCGGTTTAAACAACGGGCACTTCCGGTTTAAACTACGGACACTTCCGGTTTAAATAACGGAGATTGTCGCCATGGAGACGGATGATCACGATGGGCCGTGAACAGCAAACACGACGATAAACAGGGAGAATGACGTGGAATCAAACAGCGGATTATTGGTACAATCAAACAAATATAATTAATTTGTTTTAATTTTTCGTTCCTTGGCTTCTTCAAGAAATCGACTTCTTCTGTCAATATGTTGAAGATAATTGTGTGAGTTGAGCAAAGCAAGTACAATTACAAATGGAGATCGTTCAACGTGCCGCTTGTCCGCACGCCGTGCGTCCCGAGCGATCCGGGCCCGCACAGCACGCCTCTGCCCGGCAGCAGCTGCATCGAGGCGGAGGTGCGCGAGGATGTTCGCCGTCCGCAGGAGACATGTGTGGCCGTTGTGGTGAGCCAAGAGCGACGGTAACACGTGATTGTAACCCCATGCCCAGACCCAAACGAGGTGCAAGCTATTTGTGCCCCGCTCTGTGTGGGATAATATATGATCCCGGGGGCTGCGCGTGCGTCCACCGCCATTGAGCATGCGGTCTTTTATCAAAGGTTGTGGTGTGTGCGGTGCCGGCCCTGATCTGTGTGAGGAACCCCTGATCTGTGGGGGTTGTCGCTGTGCTGCACACGTTCCGTGCTGTATCGTGGTAGTGGTGGTCTGTTTTTCTCTGCCCCGGGCACGGCATGCTATCGATACTTGAGCTGACTTTTGCGAAGACGCATTCTTGCAGTGAAGGACGTGGCCGTGGTTTTTACAGGCGGTCGTGGCTTGGATTAACCTCAGGAATAGAGAAAAAGAGGAGGAATAAAGTTAGAGATATAATCAGGCCAATCGATGAGATCCACACAACGCACTTTGCCCCGTTTGTCCCATGAGACAAGAGGGAAGGGACTATCTGTACGTATATTTATGAAATAACTGTCTGGGGACCACTGTATGGTTGATGCCATCGCTTTGGAGGGATGCGGTTCCGGAAACCGGAACAATATTTTTGTCTAATTTTTCATTTCCCTTCCTGTTTTACGTGGTTTTCCGTTGGTTGGCAGAATTCCTTTTTATCCCTTAAAAACAATCGTAATACTTTTTAAAAACAGGAGCGAGAAAGCAGTTCTTATCTGGATGAGAAATTTGTTTTTGATGTTATTTTGTTTACTCACCTGATACTTGGATTCCTTTCATTGCTTGGTCCTTCAGGAGAGGTGACGGAGCCAGCAGGAATCGGTCCAAGATTACCCTACAACCCGAGTACATCTCAACAAAACCAAGTCCCAGTCATCCAACATGTCCTGAACCCCCAGCAAGCTGTACCACGGACTGAACCGATAAGCGAACAACACGAACAGAAACACAAACATTGAGGGGAGACATCCGCAAGCTAAACGCATACTGTCTCAAGCTCAAAGCTGCAGCCAGTAAATTGAACGTAAACACGATCAATCTGAACAGGCAATCTCTCAAAAAGCCTCAGACTTTGCAACAACTCTTTCTCTACCAGGAGCCTCTCAGCCAACTCAACCGCCAGGTGCGCTACCTGCTCTGAATCACCAGCTGTCCATACTCAGAGGTGAAGAGAGATATTTGGTATCTCAACGCAGAATGGAACACATGAGCAAGGAAACCGAACAGAGACCACGGTCCTCCGACGAAAAACGCCGGCAAATTGAACAGGCAATCCAAGAGAAAGCCTCAATGTTGCTCGCAAAATACGGAGACAATCCAAGTACTCCTAGACCAGGTACGTCTCAGGTACGCAGAATGGAAGACACATGCAAGGAAACCGAACAGAGACAACAGAGGCCCGATGAAATACGCCGTCGAATTGATCAGGTTATCCAACAGAACGCCTCAATCTTGCGTACACAATATGGGGTCAATCCAAGTCCTCCTCGACCAGGTACGTCTCAGGCAAACACCTCACTTTCACAATCTGTTCTGAAACACCAGGTGTCCAAACTCCCTTGTGAAGAGAGACAACATGAATCTCCCTGCAGAATGGAAGACACATGTAAGGAAACCGAACAGAGACAACAGAGGCCCGATGAAATACGCCGTCGAATTGATCAGGTCATCCAACAGAACGCCTCAATCTTGCGTACACAATACGGGGTCAATCCAAGTCCTCCTCCACCAGGTACGTCTCATGCAAACTCATCCCGACTTCCAATAATTTATTTGAAACGACACCTGTCCAAACTCGAAGGTGAAAAGATGTATCACGAACTTCTACGGAGAGACGAACAGAAAAAAGAGAAAATCAAACAGAAAGACGAAAAAAAATGCCGTGTAACTGAACTAGTAATCCGGGACGTAACCTTCGACTTGCAAAGAAAATATGGAGTCAATCCAAGTCCTCCTCCACCAGGTCCGTCTCAGCAAAACACAACCCAATCTCAACTTTCTGTTCTGGAAAATCAACTGTGCAAAATCTCCGGTGAAGAGATACGTCAGCAACATTTACGGAAAGACAAAAACAGAAAAGAGGAGATCGAAAAAAAATGTCTTGCAGTTGAACTTGCAATCAAGCAAGGAACCTTCATCTTGGAAACAAAATACGGAGTCAATCCAAGTATTTCCCCACCAGGTCCGTCTCAGCAAAACACAAGCAAAGTTAAACTTTCTGTTCTGGAAGATCAACTGTGCCAACTCCAAGATGAAGTGAGACGTCAGGAAGATTTAAAGAAAGACAAAAACAGACAAACACAGATCGAACAGAAATGTCTGCAAATTGAACAGGCAATTCAAGACAAAACCTTCGTGTTGCCAACTGTATATGAAATCAATCCAAGTATCGATCCACCAGGTACATCTCAGGAAAATAAATCTCTATTTACACCATCTGTGCTGGAACACCAGGTGTTCAAACTCCCTCATGAAGAGAGACAACAGGAATATCAATGCAGAATGGAACAGATATGGAAGGAAACCGAACAGAGATCACTGTCGTCCATTGAAAAACGCCGGCGAATTGAACAGGCAATGAAACAGAAAACCTCAATGTTGCGTTCAGAATACGGGGTCAATCCAGGTACTCCTCGAGCAGGTACGTCTTGGGGAAACACATCCCCACTTTCACTACCTGTTCTGAAACACCAGCTCCCTGAATTCGGAGGTGAAATGAGCTTTCAGGAATCTCCATGGAGAGACGAACGGAGACAAGAGAAAATCGAACAGATCCGCATGAATATTGAACAAGAATGTCTGCAAATTGAACAAGGAATCCAACACAACATGTTCGTGAAAACAAGATATGAAGTCATCGAAGGAGGCGCTGGGACTGCAGTGGGGTCTTGTTCTTCAAGGGAGGATCCGAGTGCCGAGTCACCTTGGAATCAGGACGCGGTGTCTCATTGGGTGTAAACCCCAAATTCTCTCTTCTCTCTCAACCAGACGGAAAAGGATCACCCTCTCCAAGTTCACCACCGAAAGAATCACTCTCACCGAAACCATCACCAGCGTCTTACCAGTTCGTCAAAAATAAATAATATAAAAATGGGACGAGGACGAATAGAATAAGAAGAGGAAGAATCTAAAAAGAAAACGGTGGGAGGGGGAGAGTGGGTGTGGTGTGGAGGAAGTGGAAATTATTACAAATACTTTGTTTTTTAACAAAAGGAAACAGAAAACAGTTAATTATCAAGATGAGAAGTTTGTTTTTGATGTTTTACTGTTCATTCACCTGACACTATGATTCCTTTCATTTGCTTGGTCCTTTCGGATAGGTGATGGAGCCAGCAGGAATCGAACCAAGATTACCCTGCAACTCGAGTACATCTCAATGAAACCAAGACCCAGTTATCCAACATATCCTGAAACAACAGTAATTTGTACGACGGACTAAACCGATTAGCGAACAACACAAACAAATTGAGAGGAGACATCCTCAAGCTGATCAGATACTCCCGCAAGCTCAACAGTCAACATCACCGCCATAGACAGTGAAACCAACGAAAAGACGATCGAGAGCTGAACAAAGAAACCAGGAAGTCAAACTCCATCAAAGGGAAGGGAAACACCAAGAAATCGAGATGTATGAACATCAAACATAGACGCCTGCATGTCGAACCTCTCGAGACACCTGTATATCGAACAGAGATGACTGCTTATCGAACAGACACCCCTGCATGTCAAACAGAGACACCTGCATATCAAACAGACATGCCCACAAATTGAACAGAGACACCTGCATATCGAACAGGGACACCTGCATATCGAACAGAGACACCTACATATCGAACAGACACACCTGCATATCGAACAGAGACACCTGCCCATCGAACAGAGACACCTGCATATCAAACAGACATGCCCACATATCGAACATAGACCCCTGCATAACGAACAGAAACACCTGCATATCGAACAGACACCTGCACATCGAACAGAGATACCTGCATATCGAACATAGACACCTGCCCATCGAACAGAGACACCTGCATATCAAACAGAGACACCTGCATATCAAACAGAGACACCTGCATATCAAACAGAGACACCTGCATATCAAACAGAGACGCCTGCATATCAAACAGAGACACCTGCCCATCGAACAGAGACACCTGCATATCAAACAGACATGCCCACATATCGAACACAGACCCCTGCATAACGAACAGAAACACCTGCATATCGAACAGACACCTGCACATCGAACAGAGATACCTGCATATCGAACATAGACACCTGCCCATCGAACAGAGACACCTGCATGTCGGACAGAGACGCCTGCATCTCAAACAGACATGCCCACATATCGAACAGAGACACCTGCACATCGAACAGTGACACCTGCATATCGAACAGAGACACCTGCATATCGAACAGAGACGCCTGCATATCAAACAGACATGCCCACGTCTCGAACAGAGACGCCTGCATATCAAACAGAGACATCTGCATATCAAACAGACATGCCCCCCCATTGAACAGACACCTGCATATCGAACAGAGACGCCTGCATATCAAACAGAGACGCCTGCATATCAAACAGAGACGCCTGCATATCAAACAGAGACACCTGCCCATCGAACAGAGACACCTGCATATCAAACAGAGACGCCTGCATATCAAACAGACATGCCCACATATCGAACAGAGACCCCTGCATATCGAACAGAAACACCTGCATATCGAACAGACACCTGCACATCAAACAGAGACACCTACATATCGAACAGAGATACCTGCATATCGAACAGAGACACCTTCCCATCGAACAGACACCAGCATGTCGAACAGAGACACCTTCCCATCGAACAGACACCAGCATGTCGAACAGAAACAGACATGCCAACAAATTGAACAGAGACACCTGCCCATCGAACAGACACCCCTGCATGTCGAACAGAGACACATGCATCTCAAACAGACATGCCCACAAATTGAACAGACACCCCTGCATATCGAACAGAGACACTTGCATATCGAACAGAGACACTTGCATATCGAACAGAGACACCTGCATATCAAACAGAGACGCTCACAAGTCGAACAGGGATACCTGAATATCGAATACTTTGAGATAGTTGATGACCATCGAGTAGGCACCTGTATGGTGCGTTCTGGTGGTGCGTTCTGCACCTCGTGGTGCGTTCTGCGCATGCGCGAACGACCCCCGGACTTCGTGGTGCGTTCTGCGCTTGCGGGAACGACCCCCGACCTCGTGGCGCATTCTGCGCATGCGCGAACGACCCCCGGACCTCGTGGTGCGTTCTGCGCATCCAGCAGGCAAGGTTGTGGTCAATCTTATGGGTAGGTTGGACAAGTGTGGAGTTATCAGCCCTCACTTTGACGTTCAACTCAAAGACTTGGAGAAGTGGCAGAGAAACCTCCTGCCTTCTCGACAGATTGGGATACAGAAGAGAGTTTGGTTGTCGGGATGAGCGCTGAGCGGAGCTTTGGAGGCTGATTGCGGCTCGCTGGCGCCTGGTTCTATCATCGCCTCTCGCTGGCGCCTGGTTCTATCATCGCCTCTCGCTGGCGCCTGGTTCTATCATCGCCTCTCGCTGGTGCCTTGTTCGCTCGTGTCAGCCAAACCACACGAGGTGGACAGGTCCATGTCCTTCTGGGTATCTGTGTGTGTGTGTGTGTGTGTGTGTGTGTGTGTGTGTGTGTGTGTGTGTGTGTGTGTGTGTGTGTGTGTGTGTGTGTGTGTCTGTGTCTGTCAGTAGGC
>NW_028222858.1:0-25000 GCF_056783735.1 Eptatretus burgeri | reverse complement strand
GGTGTTGGGGATGGGAAAGAACAATGAAAAAAGAGATTACAGGATGTAAGGGGTCATTTTGGAGCGTGTCACCACAGGAGAAGGATCTGGGGGTGGAAATAGATACACGAGGTAAGCAGGCAGCACAGCACAGTGCCAGGCAGCTACAGGTAAAGCAAATCGGGTTTTAGGTTGTATTAGGAGGGGATCATTTATAAATCAAAAGAGGTGGTGTTAACATTGTGCAGAAATTTAGTGAGGGCCACATCTAGAATATTGTGTGCAGTTCTGGTCACCACAATTCAGGAAGGATAGAGAGGGTTCAGCATCGGGCTACTAGATTGATTCCGGGCCGAGCTCGACTCAGCTATGAGGAGCGGTTGAAAGAGACGGGGCTTTCTTTACACACTATAAAGGAGACGGTTATGAGGAGATATCATGGAGATGTTTAAGACAATGAAAGGTGTAGATAAAATAAGTGAAGATTAATTATTCAGCAGAGTAGATAGTGATCGGACCAGGGGACAGAGCCTGAGAGTAAAGAAGAGAAGAGTTAAGGTGATAGCAAGGCAGGGGACTTTTACTCAGTAGTTAATGCATGGAATGGTCTCCCTGGAAAGGTGGTGGCAGCAGAAAAAGTAGATAAGTTAAAATCAGAATTAGAAAGGAACCTGGAAGTTTTGGAGATAGAGGGGGATGGGGATGCTGATGAGACTTTTAGGTAGATTTTAGCAATGATGGGTGATTGTGTACGGAGTGCTGTTGGTGGGGGTCGTTGTGTGGTTGATGTGTGTTTTTTAAGCAAGCCCATGACCCCTCTCCGAGGGGAAGAAAAGAAAAAAGATTTAAAAAACTAGAAAAATAAATAAAAAATTATTTCATCAATTAAAAACATTCTTTTTTCCCATTTTTGTTTTGGATCTTGTGTTTGATGGGTTGGTGTGGTGTTCGTGCAGGCATGATGGGCTGAATGGCCTCCACCTGTGTTGGATTTCCTTGTTATTCCTCGTTAGTCTTCCGACAGTGGTCTCGGGCTGAGGATCAGCTTGTACAGGAGAAGGACATTAACATGGATAGGACGAGGACGTTGAGAGCAGTCAGTGAAGATTTAAATACATTACAAGGACATTCAGAGACAATAGACAAACAGACGCACGAAATAGGCATTCCTGAATCGTGAGATGTCCATAATGAAGAGTTTCAAACAAAGTTGGTGAAGAAGAGTTTTTTTGTTTTTTTTTGCATCATCGACAGTGATAGGACCAGGGTCTACAGCCTGAGAGTAAAGAAGAGAAGAATTAGGACAGCAGTAAGTTAGGGGTCCTTCACTCGGAGAGTAGTTCCATGCTGTTGTTTTCCTGCGCAACCAAAGGGAAAAGCGGAGTTAAGCAATTCGTTCACTTCTGTCTGTCCACCCCGTCTGTCCATCTACAAACGTCCGTTTACGATCGACAAACAACTCAATTTCAAATCGAATGTTACAATTTGAAAACGAACCTGTAGTTTAACAGTACTTTGGCTCTCAATTCATCCCGGACACACGCGTGCAGAGAGCTTCGGCTCTGAGTGCAACACAATTGATCTTGTTAAAGTCCATGAACTAATTGAAATTAATAGATTCACTGAAACTTCTCCCGACACTGGTGACGGGTACTTTTGCCAGTACATGTCTGCGTACGAGCAAAAGTATCCGTAGTAAAGTGTATGGAGTACACCGAAGAGTGGTCTCCTCGTGTCATACCATGTGATCTTTGTGTCAGCTCCTCTAATGAGCCTGAGATAATTGCAAAAGGTAATTATAATGACAAAGCACCTGCCTTAACTCCAATGTTCGAGGAATAGCAACCGGAATGTTAGCAACAGGAAGGAAACAAATAATTGTTTATGGAGGAAATTCATGAACAGGTGCAACATACCTGAGTGAGGGTTGCAGAGAACGGGTGAGTTGTAATTAAGGAAAGGATTTTCACCCTGAAGAGCAATGGTTCGGGGGCAGCTGCTCAAGTCGCTTTGTCCTTGCCCCACCGACTCCTCGTCTTTGACTTGACTCTCTGCGTGGAAGACCAATCGTATAAACACACACACAACACGCAAACACACCACGCACAGACACTGCTGAATGAATGTGGTGCTCTCCAACCTGAGGCGAAACTTGTCCAGACGTCTTCATTGGTCTGGTCTGGGTGTTTCAGGCTCTGATTGGCCGCACGGGGGGAGATGGCCAAGTCGGTGGACAGCAGGTGACGCAGACAGAATTGGTAAAGCAATGTGCTGTCCAGGAATGGCTGTTTGTTGGATACTGCAGACAAGAGATGTACAAGGTCATGCCACACATACTTTGGAGAAAGGATCCTTGGTCCATCCTTCCATGGAAGGATCTTGACATCGTCAAAAACCAGAGCTTTTTCATTCACCAATTAACTGTCTGTTGCTCAATCAACCGCAGACAACCTTATGGCTCCTCATGGGACTCCAACAACTCTCATCGATTCGGACACCGCCTCACATCCTTAAAATCTGTTCCTTCACAACTACACTCGTTTATTCCTCTGCCTTTGAAAGGATTTCCAGACTACCTTGTGACCACCGAACTCGAGTACGGTACCCATAACGATACCAAAACTGTTCTGCCTTTCTCACCACCTGAGATCACCTGTGCTGTTACTTTATTAACTCCACAGTCACAGTGTCGTGGATCTTATTTATCCAAAGGAAGTGTCAATCAAACTTGTTCCAGGAATTCAAATTGAACCACAAATAATAACTTTTCGTTGAGATATAGAGAAGAAAATTAATTAATAAATAAAAATGAATGCGATGAACAGAAATGTTGCCTCGTCTGGATTCGGACAGTCACATCGTCTGTAATCAAACAGCGCCATCTAGTCTGGGCTCTTATTGAGTGTTCTGGTCTGGAGTCGTACAGAGAGGTCTATTCTGTGGTCTGACCGAGTCATCTATTGTGGAGTCGGACAGAGAGGTCTACTCTGGAGTCGGATAAAGACGTCTAGTCTGGAATCTGACTGTCATCGAGTCTGGAGTCTTACTCAGTCGTCTAGTTTGAAGTCAGACAGAGACGTCCAGTCTCGAGTCGTCAGAGTCCCAGACAATTGGAAGTTGTCCAGGGTTTGGTGGAACAAAACATCTTAACCCGATCCTTGGAATGTGATCCGAAAAACAGTGTGGTTTGGGTTTTGGGAGGACTCTGGTTTACCTTCTAAAACCCACGGATGGAGATGACAACCAGCGAGAGGGGTTTAAGGAGGACTCACCGAACCACCACCTGAACTACCTGAAGTAGTATTGAGATGAGGTGAAGTGGAAACAACAGAAGAATGTGCGGAACGAACCGTGTTGGATTATTCTTTGCTCCAACATCTGGTTTCCGAACGTCGTTGCCACATCTCGATCGGGCGCCACCTCTTCCACAACTAACCAGTCCACAAACTCACAGCCGAGGAAAGCCATGTGGAAATAGTTCCCGCCTTCCCGGTGCGTGCGCAAGAGCGGCGTGTCGGCCATCTGCATTCTGCCAGAGAAAACAGCTCGAGTCAATGATGGTCCACTTCCGGTCAACCATTGGAGAGTTCAGTTTAAGGTGACAGATATTCTCAGTTCACATTGAGCAAAGCTTTCTGAAGCATCCCTGAAAACTTCGATCATTTCCCAGAGCCCAGGTCGACCAACATGGGCATCATCATTTCTGGCAGAGACGACACACTCATGAGAAGGTGTTTTTCAAAGGTCGTGGAGATGGTAAAGGGTAAATAAATAAATAAATAATTCATTTTAAAAAATCACTGCTCACCCACACTGATTCATTCCTCTTTTTCTCACCTGCAGAACCAACTTCCACATTCTCTTCAATCTCGTTCTTCCCTCTAGATTTTCAAGACAGCTGTTCACCACGATTTCAGATCGTCCCCATTCCAAAACCATGAGCTTTTCTATGATCCTCGTTAACCCCCACCCAAATCCCTCCTCCTTCCAATTTTCCTTCCTGCCTTAAAACACATGCACACACACACACACACACACACACACACACACACACACACCTAAGTTTCATCTGAATCCATCCACAACGTTTTGAGATATCGTGATCTCTAAATGGTGAAGATTGACCGAAATTTTTTTTTAATAAATGATCGGATCCTGATCCGGATCTTCACCAAAATCGAATCAGTTCGTCCTTGTGACACACCCAAACCTCTCCACCAAATTTCGTTTGAATCTGGCCAGAACGTTTTTAAGATATCCTGCTCACAGCCAAACAGAGAGACAAACAAAACAGGGGGTGAAAACATCATCTCCGTCCACCTTCGGTGATGGAGGGAGGAAAATCGAACCCGAGAGCTCACGGAACACCTTTACCACGCAGTCCTGAGAAAAAGGACGCGGGAGGGGTGTTTTCAACTCTTGCTCATTGCATTTCCGAGCACGATCCACGTTTCTGACGAGCCGCGAGTTCGTCTCAATCTCGATATCTCTGCAGTGTCCGAGTATATAATTAAATTGAAATAAAATAAAGGTTTGACAAGCTGGAGAAGGAAAGGAAACTTTTTTTCGGAAGTTTACCGCCGGTGATGCACCGTCTTTCATGGCACACGTTCAATTAGTTCTTCGCACCCGTTGTTTGTGTCCTTTGTAACGTCCTTAAAAAACAGGAAGTTTCCTGTTTGGAATGATTTTCGATTTTGTTTGACAGCCAGGCAGACGGAGTAAAACAATTCCCTTACTCGTCTGTGCGCGTGCGTGCTCGGGACAAGACTCCGTACAATTTTTCCAAATTCACATCCAAATTCCTGCTGAACTTCAGCTTCGTGTTCTGATTCATGTTCTCCAGTCCTCAAAATATACAATTCAATTTAAATTAAGTGCACTGGTTCCTCGACGTCTGTCGACAGACAGACAGATTGAGGCAATTGCTCAACCCGCTTTTTGCTTCGCACATGCGGGGTAATCATTAATTTGGTTCATGGCTCCCAGTCAAGAGGATAATCATCGTAACGCACATGGACGCCTCGGACAAACTCCTCCACAAAGACATGTCCAAATGAAATTATTTTTGTAAACATGTCGTGGTGCTCAGGTTGAAGGTTTGAGCGAGTACAAAGGAGTTAAACTAGTACACACCAATCAAACGGACGAGTAACTGTTCTGTTCTTGCGTATGGTAGCTCAGCTGTCGGGTAGCGATCATTTCTTGGAAGCGCGACTGTGCCGCTTATACTGTGCCTCTTGACCAGTACACCGGTACTCATTTTGCCGACCTCGAAAGGATGAAAGGCCGAGTCAACCCCACCTGGTGTTAATTCATCAGCCAACGGGGCTTGAACTCAGTGCATCGGTGAACCCTCAGGACCCAAAGATCCGAAGCCAGCCACCACAACGACTAAGCCAACACCAGGCTTACGAGTAACTGTAACATCTCACCAGTTCGCCAGATTAAAACTCGAATACTGTCAATGTGTAAATTGTTCGTACGTGCACACACATACCGTGTGTCTGCATCATCTCCTCCATAATAATCTTTCATCTGCACTGGAAAACACTCCTGTGCCATCATTCACATCATTCATCACCCAAACCGATCATGCTTCACCCAGGTCCTCCTGGCCATGACCACGCCTTCAGTTCAAAGATGGATCGTTTGTAGATCAGGGGATCAGTGAAGGATGTACCTCTCATAAATGTGCCACCGTGTCAGGAAAGCTTCCACACGGGGATCCAGTGGGAAGTATACATCGTCCTTACAGAAGTCATACGGGAAGTCCGTCTTCCAAATCCTTGCGCTCATCACGAACTGCTGAAGAAGAAAAAGAGGAAGAGTAATTATTCGGTTTCGTGCGGGGAAGGATAACGAAAGGCAAGCATAAGCATCGTCGGCCATTGTGGACTTGACCAAATTCCTTGTCCCGACATGATGTGGATGACACGTCACATTGGGCTCATCCTGCTGGCTTTGGCACCGAAACAAGTTTTTATTACAGACCTTCGGCATCAAAAAACGACACATAACAAAGAAACAGTTAAAAAATGGAGCATCGCGCCACCATTAGAGCATTTAAATTGCATCAGATGTGGTAATAAATGGGAAATGTTGCTCCCAGCTTATCAGCTCAATGAGAGAAGAGGCCATTTGCATTTTTGCTCCTCCATCCCTTCCCCGGTTCGAATCCCGTGCAATGGGGAAGCACGGTAATTTTGTGTGTCGACGGATATCGAAGCCTGTCCACCGGGAAAAATCACAGAACCATCAGAAAGTGTCCGGAAATGAAAATAAATAAATGTAGCTGAGCGACCGAGACAATGCGGAAGCACGCGCGGTTCGTTACCCTCACCGAACAGAGGGGATAATGTTTGGCGTCCGTTTGTCTGTTTGTTTCTTAGTGGTAAAAAAAATCTCTTCTTTGGTACCAGGTCTCTTCGGAGAATCCTTGGCTATCTCTGGTCGGACTTTGTGTCCAACGAGCGGTTTCTGAGAGAGACTCAAATGACATTTGTTACCTGCATAGTCCGTGAGCGTCAGCTGTGGCTGTATTGACACGTGGCTCGTTTTCCTGACGCTGATCCTGCTCACCAGATTCTCTCAGAGAGGGAGCCTCGTGAGTGGAGGAGTGTCTCGTGGTTGCAGCAGGTTGATGAGCATCTCGAGGAGATGGGGATTGGCCAGGCACCTGCCCCGGGGACGGCCAGACGGAGGCTCCTGGAGAACCGGCAGAAAGTGGGCGCAGCGACGCGCTGCTCCGGCGCATGGTCCCATACCTGACCTGACCTGACGCTTGGCCCCCTGCATCACTGCTCACAGTTTTAATGACGTCTCTTATTAATTACGTAACACATCAGAACACAAAACGACACAAAACAAGTCCTGCCGACTGCGTGCAATCTCCGATTGTTCGGTTTCTTGTTGCTTACAATGTGTAATCGTTCCCCATTAATAATATAATAAAAGAGTCACTTCCTCCAGTTCCTGGGTCGGACGTGCTGTACCAAACGTGGAGGATTCTCTTTTTATTTGGAGTTATTTTTTAAAGTATCTTCCAATCAATAAATATAATTGTGTGTGTGTGTGTGTGTGTGTGTGTGTGTGTGTGTGTGTGTGTGTGTGTGTGTGTGTGTGTGTGTGTGTGTGTGTGTGTGTGTGTGTGTGTGTGTGTGTGTGTGTAACACCAATCACATCAAAACTACGATGCCAACCAAACTTGGCACACGGACCAAGTTCTCAACCTGGTGGTGAACACTGGCTCCTTGGTTTTGTGTGTCGTCACGGGGTTCGGGAGGGAACCGGGTCGATGTGAACTCTCCATGTAGATGTGTACCGTGTAGCGCCACCTGGTGCTGGTGGTGACAGAGGGTATTACAAGTCAGCTGCGGAGATAACTTACATTCTTACACTCTGCACTCGTGCCCAGAGAGTGGGAATCCCCAAAGCAACATGCACTCATCGGCGAGGAGGGGGTGAGAGTCTGGAGGGGTGGGAGGACAGACCCCCACGGGCACCCCTGCGAGTGAAGAGCTCTTTTAAAAGCAACACGTGGTGTAAATTGTTAACATTT
This sequence comes from Eptatretus burgeri, assembly GCF_056783735.1. Lineage (NCBI taxonomy): Eukaryota > Metazoa > Chordata > Myxini > Myxiniformes > Myxinidae > Eptatretus > Eptatretus burgeri. The sequence goes on along the minus strand of NW_028222858.1, from coordinate 17,460 downwards.
CTCGATATTATCATATTGCACCACACAAACATTTTAACTTTATTTACTCAAACAGCAGTCACGTGATGCCATTGGTTCTCGTCCTTGGAGGTGGTTGTGCACCAAGACAAAATAACGACGTGACTGAGCACCTCCGTGCAGCGCACGACCATCGTTTTTAAACGAGGTGCCACACCCTGGATCGACACAAGGAGGGGGATGAGGGCGGCTCGAGCTGCCGAGCATCAGGACAAGGAAATGGTGAACTGCTCGTCTTCCTTCGGACACGGGGCCGTTTTCATCGACAGGGGACATGGACACGTGTTACGGAGAGAGAGGTCAAACTCGTCCCCTAAAGAGAGTCGTTTGTAAAAGGTTCGATCGTTTCGAGATTCTGGAGGAAGAACAATAACATGAAACAGTGAAACAAACTTAAAACTCTCAAATTAAAACATCCAACGACTCACCCTGAAATGTCACAACAATGGAAGAACCAAGAACCACCACGAACCAGTCTACTCCACGTGCACTCCTCCTCATCGCTCCTATTTACCCCGTAAAGCACCTCCCTCCCCCCGCCCATCGCTTTATGTACTCCGTCTAACTCCTCCCCACCCCCCGCCCATCGCATTATGTACTCCGTCTAACTCCTCCCCTCCCCCACCCATAGCATTATGTACTCCGTCTAACTCCTCCCCTCCCCCGCCCATCACCTCTACGTACTCTGCCCCTCCCCCATCGTTCCCCGTCTGACTCCTCCTCCCCCATCTTCCCCATCTGACTCCTCCCCTCCCCATCGTTCCCCGTCTGACTCCTCCCCTCCCCCATCGTTCCCCGTCTGACTCCTCCCCTCCCCATCGTTCCCCGTCTGACTCCTCCCCTCCCCATCGTTCCCCGTCTGACTCCTCCCCTCCCCATCGTTCCCCGTCTGACTCCTCCCCTCCCCCATCGTTCCCACGTTCCCCGTGTAACTCCTCTCCTCCCACGGGTATCACTTTCTGGCAAAACAACTGATGTTTGTCTGAATTCACATCCAGAGTTGTCTGATGTCTGTCTGTACACGTACAGTGTACGTCGTACACACACATACACACACTTACACACACACATACGTACACACACACGTACACACACACACACATACACACACGTACCCTTATATACACACACACGTACACACACATCCACACCCGTCCACACACACACACATACACATATTACACACACACACACATACACACACACATACATACACACATACGTACACACACATACATACACATATTACACACACACATACACACACATACATACACACATACGTACACATACACACACACATACACATACACACACACACACACACATACATACACACATACGTACACATACACACACACATACATACACACATACGTACACATACACACACACGTACACACACACACATACACACACACACATACATACACACACACATACATACACACATACGTACACACATACACACACACGTACACACACACATACACACACACACACACACACGTACACACACATACATAAACACACAGTACACACACACATACACACACACACACACGTACACATACATAAACACACAGTACACACACACATACACACACACACACACGTACACATACATAAACACACAGTACACACACACATACACACACACACGTACACATACATAAACACAGTACACACACACACATACACACACACACACACACACACACACACATACACACACACACGTACGTACACACACACACATACGTACACACACATACATACATACACACACACACACATACGTACACACACATACGTACACACACACATACGTACACACACATACGTACACACACATACGTACACACACACATACATACATACACACACACACACACACGTACACACACATACATACACACACACACACACATACGTACACACACATACATACACACACACACACACACACACACACGTACACACACATACATACACACACACACACACACATACGTACACACACACATACATACACACACACACACACGCACACACACATACATACACACACACACACACACACACACACACACACATACGTACACACACACATACATACACACACGTACACACCGTTTGCGTGTGTGATCGCACTTCCATGAGCCTTAGAAACTTAAAAATAATTCTCCAACACGAGAATCGTTCCCTCCCCCTCCAAGCACGACCGTTAATTCCCCCCCCCCGCCCCCCCATATATAAGGAAGAACTCGAGTTGCCGGTGAAGGTTCATGTCGATCTGCCTCGGCGGACAGTGAGATCGAGGTTCGCGAAGCACAAGTTAAGGTTTCCCGTGTTCACCCTCCATCGGTGTTCACCCTGTGTGCTCTTTTTCTCCGACGAAGGGTGAACAACCGAAACGTCGGTCCATCTCTCCCTTTTCATGGCGGCTATCAAACCTCGATCAATGTCCTTGACCTGTTCTCATTTCATTCGTTTTCCACCCCCGAGAATCCCCTCGAACCGTCAGTGGAACCCCAGGGGATTCCACCGTCCAGACGGTTCTGTTTCTGCCCCGTGTCCGCTCGGTGAGCCACACGTGGGGAACCTCGGGATCTCCTTCGTCTCAGCACTATGACGTATTGCTTGGCGAGCGCGCGCTCCGTCTGTCGCCATGGAAACGGGAGAATTAATTTATTTACGCTTTCCTTCAGTGATCATTATTTAATTTTCATCTCCACGTTTTGCTGTTTCCAATCTCGTGACGCAACCATTATTTAATTATCAACCGAGCATGGCCGCACAAACTACAACAGGTGTTTGACTTCAACACCAACCTGGTGTCGGCTTGGTGGGGAGGATGGCTGTCTTGGAATCTTAGGGTCCTGAGTTAGAGCCCTGTGGGCCAATTAATTAACACCAGGTGGGGTTGACTCAGCCTGTCGTTTCAGCCTGGTGTTGGCTTGGTGGCGAGGATGGCTGTCTTGGGATCTCAGGGTCCTGAGTTCAAATCCCGCTCAGCTGTTGAATTAATACCAGGTGGGGTTGACTCTGCCTGGCATCCTTCCGAGGTCGGCAAAATGAGTGCCAGCTTGCTGGTATCCTGTGTCGGAGTGACGACCCGTCCAGGATTGTACCCAGTAACCAAGGAAACTGCTTCGGCAGCATCAATGCTCCACACAGAGTATGGTCCCGACGGATGGATTCACACAAAATGGACTTTCACAAAATGGATGTTTTTATGAACATTTATGCAAAATGGACTTCAACAACTGCACAAAATGGATTTGAACAACTGGATTGTGCACGTCACGCTCTCTGACGTGCTAAAACTGTGTGACGTGTCGAAATTTCCCGAACGACCACGAGCAGGAACATTTTCATGGATGCTTGGATGTTCTCATTCTCACAGAGGGAAGGCCTGACCCGGAATCACCAAGTGAGGGCTGGAAATCATCAATATCGTCCATCGGCTCAGGCAGATGCTTTTGCTTTCCCGGGTAATTGTTTCCATAAAAGGAAGAACCGCGTGAGGACAAAAAAAAGGAGAGAAGTTACAACACAACAACCGAAGAACGTTCATTTAATCCCAAAAAATTGAACTCCGTCCGTCCTGTCACATCAAGCCACGTACCGGTTCTATCGGTTGGGTCATCGATGGAAGGTCATCACGTTAAATACAAAGTGAAATACCAAGTGAAAACAAAGTCAGGGTTCTCCAGCAGGTTCATTTGTTTAAGTTGAGGCAAGACTGGGTGGGTGAGAGGAGAGACAGTTACAAGAACCCTGTACAGGAACTGTGCACGAACTTGCCTACTTTCATGCCGGAGTCATGAAACCTTGTCTGCTGGAGCTATGAGTTCTGAGTCCTCAATGAGTTTCATTGTGATAATAGTTGAGATTACGGAACACAGCGAATTGGCAAAAAAATATTCAAAATTCCAAAAAAAAAACGATCTTTTTCGACAAAACAACCTGGTGGTGCTTTGTTAAGTGTGTCTCTGCATCATGTTCACTCTCCGTCCCTCCGTCTCTTCAAATGGCAGCACAGCCGACTCCGCTCGTTCGGTCTTCACTCGCACGCTACATTAGTTCTTTGTGTCCTTTATGACGTCCTTATAAACAGTAAGTTTGCTGTTTGACCGCCAGGCACAGATACCATAAACCACAAACAGGTTTGATTACATATTTAAACAGTCGTTACTGCTGTTTAACGACAAACTGAAAGGGAGAAAATCCGACCTTCTTGCTTTCCTCATATCCCACAGACTGACGGAGCCGAGCTGAGATCTACTGTAATGTATTGTTACGGTTGTGGAAATTCGCAAACCACCATTCAGGACCCTCAGGTGAGATATCTTCATAGGTACATGTGTAGTTAGCCCCAAACCTGTTGTATAGAGGGAATTTATGTGATCCATTCGGGATGCGATCCTTTGAGTTAGGCGTTTTTCTTTTTCTATCTTTTATTTCAAACATACATTTCAACAACCACGCCATCCCCATCACAGCGCCAACCACACTGCAACCACGCCACCGCCACCATCTACGCTACCACATCTTCGCCACTACGTCCGCTTCCAAACGGAAAACAAAGACGCAAAGGAGGGAACTGCAAGGATGTGCAGGTTTTCCCGCCTGTTTCTCCCGTCTGACTTCCCCAAGCTTTGGAGTGGAGGAGGGCGATGCAGGTCAAAGGTCAGAGGTCATGTAAAGGTGGGGCCTCTTTTGGGGGGAATAATTCTCTGGCCCAGAGCCCAGAGCGCTGGCCCAATTGATTGGAAGAGGGGCCTTGTTGTTCCTCTCTGGAAAGGGAAGGATGATCGCCAAGACTGCAACAACTACCGAGGGGTGACGCTGCTCTCAGTGCCGGGCAAGGTCTTTGCTCGGATAATTCTTGATGGGGTTCGCCACCATCTGCTTGAGCACCAGCGTCCAGAGAAGTCAGGCTTTACACCAAAGAGGTCAACGATTGACCGTATCCTTGCACTTCGTGTTCTCACCGAACGCAGACGAGAGTTTCGGCAGGGGCTGCTTGCAGCCTATGTTGATCTCTGTAAAGCGTTCGATTCAGTGAATCGGGATGTCCTCTGGAGGATTCTTGGTCTTCGTGGGGTGCCACCAAAACTGATCGATCTGATGTCTGAACTCTACTCTGGTTCTGAGAGTGCTGTGAAGTGTGGTGGTACCGCCTCTGACTTATTTCCAGTTGTTACTGGAGTTCGTCAGGGGTGTGTACTTGCCCCCACACTTTTTAGCACTTGTATGGACTGGATTTTAGGGAGTATGTCGGAGAGATCGTTTGGGAATGTCAAGATCTCGGACCTTGATTTTGCAGATGATGCAGTCATCTTTACGGAGACTTTAGACATCCTTTTGGGGGCCCTCGAGGTGCTGAATGAGGAGTCGGAGCCGCTTGGATTACGGGTTTCTTGGGTCAAAACTAAGATCCAGGCTTTCGGTGACATCTTGGATGCTGCTGTCCTGTCTGTGTCTGTTTGTGGTGAGGATGTTGAGGTCGTGGAGAGATTCACTTACCTTGGCAGTGATATTCATGTCTCTGCTGGCTGTGAGTCAGAGGTCAAGAGACGTCTGGGTCGGGCCTGGGGAGTCATGGATTCACTGGATCATGGGGTGTGGCGCTGCCGGTACCTGTGCGGGAGGACGAAAGTCTGAGTCTTCAGGTCCTTCCAGTCTTGCTCTATGGATGCGAGACTTGGACTTTGACCAAGGATCTGAGACAGAGACTTAATTCCTTTGGTACCAGGTCTCTTCGGAGAATCCTTGGCTATCGCTGGTCGGATTTTGTGTCTCACGAGCGGTTGCTGAGAGAGACTCAGATGAGATTTGTTACCTGCATAGTCCGTGAGCGTCAGTTGCGGCTGTATGGACATATGGCTCATTTTCCTGATGCTGATCCTGCTCACCAGATTCTCTCAGCGAGGGAGTCTCATGAGTGGAGGAGGCCAGTGGGCCGACCACGTGCCTCGTGGTTGCAGCAGGTTGCCCATCATCTCAAGGAGATGGGGATGGGCCTGGCATCTGCCTGGGGGATGGCCAGACGGAGGCCCCTGGAGTACCGGCGGAAAGTGGACGCAGCGACGCGCTGTTCTGGCACATGCTCCCATACCTGACCTGACCCAGAGCCAAAAACTGACTCCCCTGGCCCATGCACGGAGCGGGGTGGAGGGAAAGAGTGATGGAACGCCCTTTTCGGGAACCCTCTCGAAGGAAGGTGGAGCCGGGAACGGGGCGGGGCGAAGGGTGGAGCCCCGCGCGATAAAAGACGGACACGGGCGGGCGCGCGAGCGCTTCCTCTTGAGCGCTTCCACTTCCGCCTCTTCTTTGTCGTCTTGGCTGGTGGTCTGGTTGGTCTTTGGGAAGAGGTCCTGCGCCCGCGCCTTGGCGAGCGGCCCTGTCACGAAGGCACGGACGGGAGACGTGGCAGCGCCCATTGGAAGGTGGACCTGTGCGTCCGGACGGGGAGTGCCGGAGAGGGTTCGCCGGCCGCGAGAGAGGTCGGGGCCAGGCGCGACCACGCTGACGGTCGCGGGAGAGGGACTCACCAGACACAAAAGGGAAGTCGGGACTTTCTTTCTTTCTTTTCTTTGGGGTTTTGGTGTGAATGTCCGTGGGTGGCGCCAGTCTGGCTTAAGTAGTATTGTTTTAAGTGTTGCCGTGTGTACTCGTATTCGGTTGCAGCTCTGCATCGTTTATTTTGTTTTAATTGCTATCTGTGCATTTTTCATTACTGTAGGACTGTAAGTACGTGCCTTCCGTGCTTGTCTGTGTGTGTGTGTGTGTGTGTGTGTGTGTGTGTGTGTGTGTGTGTGTGTGTGTGTGTGTGTGTGTGTGTGTGTGTGTGTGTGTGTGTGTGTGTGTGTGTGTGTGAATAAAAATGCTTGCTTATTGAACTGTTCCCGCTCTGCTTCGTCTCTTTTCCTTTTTTATTGACCCTCCATCTTGCATCACGGAAATGGGTTCGTAGTGGGTGCAACATTCCGGTTATTAATCGGAACCGTCAAGGCCGACGATAACACCGCTCGGTTATCACTGTTGCACGGAATGGACCGCTTAAGCGGTTCTTGTCCGGAGTCGGCCTGTGGCGTGGCACGATCGCCCGGTCGACCATCCGTGCAGGTACTTAGGTAGATCGAATTTGGCGAGCGACCCTATCCTGCGCGGGTAGGCAATTGGCACGGTCGTGGTGGGGTTAAACCCCCACCCGTGACGAGCTCCCGGCGTTGTTCCGAGAGGATCACGACAGAATTGTCCGTCCGGTGGGCGATGTGCCGCGATTCGAGTTACGTGGCCGTCCGCATGCCGGCGGGCGCGAATTCGCAACGGTATATACCCCAGGAGAGGACAACAACATGACCTTTCCTGCCGCTCCCTGCAGGAGTGGGTGTACTCGTACAAAAAAAGCAAGAGAGAAAAAAAACACCTTGGCAAAGAAGTTGGTTGTTTCGTATTCTTGTCAAGCGTAATGGCCGTCACGAGTTGACGCAGACGGGTCGTGCTGTCATAAAGCTTTGCCTTGTTCTTGTAAACAAGGAAAATGTGAAGAAGTTATAAAACATCGCTTCGCCGGCTCTGGAGAGAGGCCTGTTCCGAATACGAAGGTTTTCCAGCTTACTGAAAGCACTTAAATAAATAATATACACAGAACTCAAATCACAAATCTGACGTGGAAGATTGTGATTCACCCAGTGAGGAAAGTCCACGTGGACTGGCGTCGGATTTGTGTGTGATGACGTCAGAAAACTTTTCTTTTCTTTTCTTTTTTCACAAACCTATCCTTAACCACACATCGCTCCTCGTGGTGCATCAATCATAACGTACGACTCGTGTTTGAAGATTCCTCCTCTTTCAGGTGTGCCGACAAACCTGCAAAGCACATGCAAAGGCCTTCAGCTTCGCCTCGGCATATTTAAACCTGTCTGCCATGATGTCTCCTGTCCAACTTCTATCAATCTATTGTACCCTCTCTGCCATCCTGTCTGCTATGATGTATCAGGAGGTCACATTTTACCGGGGTTTGTTCAGAATTTCGCAATGGGAGAGCCAAAGTGCTTCCTTCGCCAGGTGAGCAGACAAAGCACACAAAACACATCAAGGTAATAACGATGTCGTGGGGCAGACAGGATGACTGTCGAGCACCGCTCTTGTCCGTGCTCGAGGGTATTCTTCCACTCAAACCACCGCAGTGTTCCACGCTGGAGTGTGTCCTTCTGCACCAGATGATGAAACTACTTTTCCCAACCCTTTCCACTTCCTGCGAATCACAGCTCTCTCTAATCCAGCCACTCAAGGTTCTCCTGTGTCAAGGGAACCTCTTACGTGCGACTTGTCCCAATCCTTCATTGATAAGAAAAGATGAGAAAGTGAAAGAAATGAGAGAAGGAAGGACAGAACGGAAGGAAACAACGCGTGTTGGTAACTTATTCACTCAGTTGTATTTAGAAGTATTTATTTTTGTCGATGTATTTTATTAAAAAAACCTCAAAACAAACTGAAATGTAGAATGTGATGAAAGGCAGCTTACGTCGGCGATGGTACCCAACGAGGCACGAAAGGGGTATTCATTGAGTTCCAAATAGAATCATCGATGGCAGGCTCCATGGGAAACACCTGTTTCGTTTGGGGCAAAATGGGAGAGTTTGTTAAATTCCACATCAACAACACACTTGACAGCCCTCAACACCTTCACAGCAAGAGCTGGAGTGGTGCATGGGTTCGTGAATCCGAACAGTTAAGAGGTGAAGCATGGACATCACATACTGCGAATGAATATTATCAAATGAGGTGTAAACCGTCCCTCCTTTTACGTGGGACGGTTTCTCCGGATGCAACTTTCACGTGGGGACTGAGAATTCGTTTGTCGGCTTCCACTGGACGAAATGGGCCCCAAATTTCAGAAATAAATCCTTTGTAAGTCGAGATGACATGTTCCATGTTTCAGCAACGTCCATTTCCACATTCTTGAGTTTTCAACAAAAACTCGAAATCAACGTTGGTGTCTGTCAGTCTGTCTGTCCGTCCGAAATTTGTCGGCGCTCATATCTCAAAGGTTATCCATTGAAACGAGTTGACACTTGGAATATACATTGGACAATGCGTCTAATTAATGGCTTTACAAACAAACAAGCCGGTAGGCGGACATGGGTAGTTGACTACCCAATAGAAACTGATGCGATGGGCCCGTTCGATGGGGATGACCTGAGGATTAAGCACAAGAAAATTCATGATTCGAGCTTCAAGGGTTAATGCTGCAGATTGTTTTTTCGTTAAAATACCCCCACATTTAGAGGTTTTTCGGCCGTTGCTAGGCAACGGATGGGGTCCATAGCAACAGTTCTTTCTCACACATAACGAGGACATACTATGAACCTACCATACCAGTTTCATGTATATCTGACTCATAGTCTCTGAGATATAACGAACTTCGTTTTTTTATTTTTGACCAGGGTTCATTCAAAGTCTATCTTCTCCGACAGTTTTCTATTCATAGGATCCGGCTGGAAATTTTTGACAATATGGCTGAATGTACTGCCCACAGTCGCTCGTGGCCCGATTTTTGATTTTCGAAAAAACATATTTTTGAGATTTTTTTGAAAATTTCAATGGTCCGTTGCTGGGCAACGGATGGGTCCATAGCAACGGTTCTCATTTGCACACAACTCGGTCATGGTATGAACCTACCAACCAAGTTTCATCGAAATCGCCATTGCATTAACGGACCACTGGACCGAACAGACATACAGACAGACAAGCCGGTAGGTGACATGGCCGCACGCTCTAGTCACAGCCCTCTTAGTTTGCGCCCAGAAACCCGCCTTGTGAAATTTCAGGCATGTTTCCAAAGAGACTCTAACAAATGGCAGCCCTGGTAATTCCATTTATATATTCGCTAAAGATAATATTTTTTTATATGATGCTGTAAGACATTCTCCTTGAGCACAAAAAAGAACAGGTCCCTCGGAGGTATTGATTTTTTTTTGTACAGTCCACAATAAGTGTACAATAATGTACGATAAAGTATTTTAGCTGTTGCTAAGCAACGGAGGTGTGCATAGCAACCATTCATTTTTGTGTACATGCAAGCCACATTGTACACATTTCACCCAAGTTTCATCAAAACCAGACTCTTTGTCTTCGAGATATTCGCAATTAACCGTTTCTGAAATGTTTGACATGTTTTCACATTGATTCAAAATATCTTCCTTGTTTCATTCAATTTTACAATCTTCCAACACCAAAATATATATATATATATATATATATATATATATATATATATATATATATATATATATATATATATATATCCTGTATAACTTCTCTGATTGACGTCCAATCCACAACTCCAACAGTCCTTTGAACCTCGAAAGGACGCTGTGCTGACGCACACGCTCACGAGCATTGCGTGACCAATTGCGTGACCAAGGACCAAGCCGTCCTTCACGGGGACAATTCTCAGTTTTCTGCTGCGCCTGCAAACACCCGAGCTTCGTCACGAGCAGACTGGCTTCGTCTGTGGTTTGGTTTAAATTTCCAAATATTATCACATTTTAATCTCGACTCATGTTCTTTCGATGGATGGTACACCGATTTGAGCGACCACTCCTTCTGGTCCCGCCGGAGTTATTTCTTGAACCGGGAAGGCAGAGGCTGTGGCCAGCAGCCCGATACCTTCCAGGTTCGGAGAGTTGGTGTGTTATCCACAATATGCAAGTGAGTCACCCGCATGGATTCCCTTGGTTCCCGCCAAGGGAATGCACTGCAGTTGGATGGGCGAGGCCCTGTGTTTTCTCAACTTGTTCTTTTAATCTTTACACTTTATTTGCTTCTTCACATTTTCAGCATTATTTATTTGTTGTGCTTCTTCCTTACACATCTTACAAACTTCAAGTCTGGTTCGGGCTTAGTCACATATGGATATCTTAACGAATCTTATCTTGGGAATGCATATGGGTACTTTTATGTATTCATTCGTACCATAATTCAAATTGATCACATGACCGAGGTCCATAATTTCGTTACAGCTTTATTTTTCCACTTTTCCTTGATCCTTCCGAGAGTATTCTTGGGCCGGTCAGTATTTTTGCCTGGGGTGTTCTCGGGCTGGGTCGGGCGTCTTTCACACCTTCCCACGGACCCTCACACTCCCTTGCACACCTTCCGCACCCTCAATCTCCCAACGGAAATACCTTGGGTTGGGTCAGGAGTTTTTTTCACATTCTTTCCCTTCCCTAAATCTCCCGTTTGGACCCTGTCCCCGGAGATGTTCTTGGGTTACCCTTCCCTGGGTTTCCCTCAACCTCCCAATGGACCCTAACCTTCCCGGGGTACCCCCCTTTTGACGTGTACAAAAGCTCCTTCTTCCCTTGTTCTTTTAAGATGAGGACAGATCACAAAGAGAGAGAGAGAGAGAGAGTAGCGAACCCATATCGCCAGTGAGAGAAAGGAGGCAGCTCTTTTCTTACCTTATCTAAAGCTGGCCGGCTCTTTCCTTCTTTGTCTCACAAGGGGAGTTCGCCCCCCTGCCCCCTGTGATCCCGACTGATCCTGTCCATGACGCCAAATGTCGAGATCAGGTTCCAAGGCTGATTGAGATCGAGCAATGGCCACACTGATCATGGTAGAGAAGAGCTTTAATTCACATCAAAAATGTATACATGAGAGAAAGTGAGACACAGAATACCCACAGTAGACCAGTTCAATCTAACTCGAGCGAGCTGAGCAATTTGGTTTGCCTTTTATCTGTTTCTCCATTCCCAGAGATCATTTTCCTTTGAAGTGGAAAAGCCTATGGATCTTCCATTAGCAGGAAGATCTGTTTTTGGTCAATGTTCCCTAAGAATACCAAGGGTGACAGGAAGACTATTATCACAGCATTCCATCTTTTTGCTCTGCTTGCCAGATGTTCAGCAGTAAAGATTAATCAATAAATGCTTGTAGCCTTTTTTAAAAGGTTACTTTCGACCGTTTAAAGTAATTCCACCAAACATGGCTGTTTTTCAGTGTTGGGAGATGTTCAACAGCTCCACAGATACACACACACACACACACACACACACACACACACACACACACACACACACACACACACACACACACACACACACACACATACACACACTGTACACACACACACACACACACACGTACACAGGTGGATACACACACATACCCATACACACATACACACACACACATATACTGTAAACACACACACAAAGGTGGATACATACATACACACACATACACACACACACATAAACTGTAAACACACACACAAAGGTGGATACATACATACACACACATACACACACACACATAAACTGTAAACACACACACAAAGGTGGATACATACATACACACACATATTGTTGTGGTGCCCGGGTTCAGTGGTAAGGACGACCGCCTGATGGAACAGTCGGGCCGTCTCCCACCGAACACCAGAATTAAAAGGTCGTCACCCCGGATAACTCCGGAGTCGACAGGTCACTTAAACTCTTAAAGGACCGTGGTCGCCAATATTTTGATGGCGTGAGGTCGGGTCTACTTGTCCATTCCAATTTACTTGAGTACTCACGCCGTCGAGCTACCGGGGAAGCCACACCCTTGGCCGACTCTGTCCGAAACGAGTCGCATGTCCCGACTTGGGTCTGGTGTAACCGAGCGGGAGTTACCAGAGCCGCGCCGCTCCAAATGAACACTTACAGCACAGACGGCCCCACTATTTCTCAAGCCCGCACCGTGCTAGGCCAATGGAAGAAATGACAGGCAACGAACTGGAACATTTAACACGGGGTTTATTTATAATGGGGAGAGGGAGACAAAGAGCAGAGTTATCCGAATAAAAGAAATGCAATTTACAATGAACACAGGCACCTAACATTCTCTACTTACAGGACGGACGCCACAGACACACACACACACACACACGACACACACACACACACACAGACACACACACACACACACACACACACACACACACACACCCAAAAGAAATGGGGCCGGTTGGCCTTTATTTGACCCTTCAGCTTCGGGAGGGAAGACGAGCTGAGGGTAAAAGTTCGGTCGAGCACTTTTCCGTCTCATGCGGTCTGGTCGAGACGAGCTGGTTCGGGGGGGGGGCTCAAACCCACACCTTCGTCGCCGCACCAAGCACCAGGGACCGGCAATGACGCAACGGACGCTAGCCAGCACGAGAACGGATGAGACGAGACGAGCACTTGTGGGCAAGACGAGAACGCCAGCAGGCATGAGAAGCACACTGTGTTATTACACGTCATATGTATATATATATATATATATATATATATATATATATATATATATATATATATATATATATATATATATCGTGTATGCTCCACCAAGTGTCCTAGTTCTCCATGTTTTCACAAGCTGTCTCCCAACCTGTTTTCATGATCTGCATCTCACAATTCATAAATGACAGTTGGTTTCTATGGTTTCATGTGAAGGTTTTCTTTCATTCCATGTTCCATTACCCTGGTACATGGTTTCCCTTGTACATGGTGTAAACAAGTCCTGTATAAACAGCTAAAACCATGTGCTGGAACTTATGGTTCACCCTGGTACATGGTATAAACAAATCTTGAAAAGGAGCTAAAATCATGTCCTGGGACTTATGGTTCACCCTTGCACATGGTATAAACAAATCTTGTATAAGCAGCCTGGGACTTATGGATCACCTATGCACATGGTATAAACAAATCTTGTACAAGCAGCCTGGGACTTATGGATCACACATGCACATGGTATAAACAAATCTTGTATAAGCAGCCTGGGACTTATGGATCACCCATGCACATGGTATAAACAAATCTTGTAAAAGCAGCCTGGGACTTATGGATCACCCTTGCATATGGTACAAAACAAATCTTGTTTCAGCAGCCTGGGACTTATGGATCACCCTTGCACATGGTACAAAACAAATCTTGTATAAGCAGCCTGGGACTTATGGATCACCCATGCACATGGTATAAACAAATCTTGTATAAGCAGCCTGGGACTTATGGATCACCCATGCACATGGTATAAACAAATCTTGTATAAGCAGTCTGGGACTTATGGATCACCCTTGTACATGGTATAAACAAATCTTGTGTAAGGTCGGGCCTATCAGTGGGATACACCACGTAAACCGTTCATCCTGACGGTGGGATTCATTCCACTGCGTGCTGTTCTTGTTTAATGTCTTGCGGTGACAATACCTAAATTCACGTCAGTGCAGATACTCCATCAAGTGTTATGGAGCGATTTTATTCACTAATCCTTAATTACCCAAAGAAAACATCGTTTTTTTATTTTTATTCCGGAAGTGCCGGTGGAACACATTCGCGAAGAGAAAGTAAAAATGTCAGGAGTGAAAACAGAAAAATGGATTGAAAGAAAAACAAATTTCCCGAAGGATGACCTCAAATGGAGCACGTTGTGTACTCATCTACAGAAACATGACGTAAATGTAAGTCACGTGAGCGCCGGATTCCTGTCCGATGGGACGGAGCGCTCCGCGGAGGGATTTTTTCCACAAGGATGAGGAGCCGTATGAGGGGATGTAGTGCTCCGCGGAGGGATATATATAGCGGGGCGTTCCGCGCGCGGCCTTTTCGCTCCGTCCTTCATTCAGCGCCATTTTGTCGCGTGGTCTCTGGTTGTTGCCGGCGCTGTGCTCGTCGGCAACATTTGTTTCTCACAATTTGTTCCGTTAATCTCCCGAAAATTCCGCCAAAAAGGTCAAAACGCTTGAACGAGGTACGTTGGTTCTTTCGTTTGACTTCAAACGGGTTTTGAATATATATTAATTTTTTTCACAAGGTGGTGTATTAAATGTCGACCTTTTCGCCGTCATTTGTGCCGGACTTGTGTCGTGTTTTTATTTTATCTTTTACCAGCGGTACTCTATCTTCACTTACACATAGTTATGGTTGGATAGTTATGTTTTTGTGCAGTAGAGTTCAAGACGAAGTACAAGGTTGTCCATGTGGCCTGTGTTAACTCCCTCCTTCACCCCCTTCTTCCTTCCATCGACTCCTCTTCTACCTCCCTCCCCCTCAATCTACGACTATTCTACCTTCCACCCCCCATCTCAATTTACCCCTTTTTCTACATCCCCAATCTCCATATACCCCTTTTCTACATCCCCAACCCTCCCCCATCTCAATTTACCCCTTTTCTTTCTCCCCCAATCTCCATATGGTCGTAGTTCATGAACTGGTCACCCTAAAAAGGCGGAGTTGTTACATGTTTTTCAAAACATCCACTTTCCTTTTTAACTACAGAGCAGAAAAACCACAGATATCTCGATATCTTAGTATGAGAAGAAAGGTAATTTTATTGAGTTTAATGTGGAAAAAAACAGAAATAAAAAATATACAATAGTTTTTGTGTAACAGGCAAATAAGTGATACAAGTCAGGGTGGAGTAAACAGGCGGATGTGGCGGATGTGGCGGAGGCGGCGGATGTGGCGGAGGCGGCGGATGTGGTGAGTCAAATTTGGAAAAACTGAATTTATTTCAATCAATAAGCTTTAATCTAATCTACTTTGTTATTTTTTAGGTAACACTTGGGACTTGCTGTTGCATGATGCAAAATTTATTATTCAACTCGTTATTATTCAGCAAACCCTGACCAATATGTACAAACCCCTAAAAGAGATCTAGTAAATATCTTTACATAGTTATGTATCTGGCAGATTCTCAGGATTAATTTGGCCCTTGAATTGTCCAAAACGGCCAAAGGATAACTGATCCACATCCAATTTACTCAGAAAGGATGAATTCGAGATAAACGCGAAAATGTGTTTTCCTTGTAATGCATTATCCATTAAAGTTCATAATTAAAAATACCATATTCACCGTTAATTAGTGTTTTTTGCTAATTTTTTTCACACAAGTGTATGTAGCTTGGTGATGTCTATCAACATATCGACCATATGGAGATTGGGGGAAAGAGGGAGAAAAAGGGGTATGTGGAGATTGGGGGAAATAGGGATAAAAAGGGGTATGTGGAGATTGGGGGAAAGAGGGAGAAAAAGGGGTATGTGGTCGTAGTTCATGAACTGGTCATCATTTGCGTTACAGGGTCAAAATATTCAATTTTTCAGTTTTCTCTGTGTTGATCGACATCACCAAGCTGCATACACTTGTGTGAAAAAATTAGCAAAAAAACACAAATTAACGGCGAATATGGTATTTTTAATTATGAACTTTAATGGATAATGCATTACAAGGAAAACACATTTTCGCGTTTATCTCGAATTCATCCTTTCTGAGTAAATTGGATGTGGATCAGTTATCCTTTGGCCGTTTTGGACAATTCAAGTGCCAAATTAATCCTGAGAATCTGCCAGATACATAACTATGTAAAGATATTTACTAGATCTCTTATAGGGGTTTGTACATATTGGTCAGGGTTTGCTGAATAATAACGAGTTGAATAATCAATCTTGCATCATGCAACAGCAAGTCCCAAGTGTCACTCACCTAAAAAAATAACAAAGTAGATTAGATTAAAGCTTATTGATTGAAATAAGTTCAGTTTATTCCAAATTTGACTCACCACATCCGCCACATCCGCCGCCTCCGCCTGTTTACTCCACCCCTGACTTGTATCACTTATTTGCCTGTTACACAAAAACTATTGTATATTTTTTTCTGTTTTTTCCACGTTAAACTCGATAAAATTACCTTTCTTCTCATACTGAGATATCGAGATATCTGTGGTTTTTCTGGTCTGTAGTCAAAGTGGAAAGTGGATGTTTTGAAAAACATGTAACAACTCCGCCTTTTAAGGGTGACCAGTTCGAACGACGACCATGTACCCCTTTTTCTCCCTCTTTTCCCCAACCTCCACATACCCCTTTTTCTCCCTCTTTCCCCCAACCTCCATATACCCCTTTTTCTCCCTCTTTCCCCCAATCTCCATAAACCCCTTTTTCTCCCTCTTTTCCCCAATCTCCTCATGCCACTTTTTCCCCCAATCTCCACATACCCCTTTTTCTCCCTCTCCCCCAATCTCCATATACCCCTTTTTCTCTCTCTTTCCCCCAACCTCCACATACCCCTTTTTCTCCCTTTTTCTCCCTCTTTCCCCCAATCTCCATTTACCCCTTTTTCTCCCTCTTTCCCCCAATCTCCACATACCCCTTTTTCTCCCTCTTTCCCCCAATCTCCATATACCCCTTTTTCTCCCTCTTCCTCCAAAGGTGGAAGGAGGTTGTTTTTGTCCCTGTCTTTGTTTGCACATACCTCAAAAAGTTGTGGATGGATTATGATGAAATTTAATGGGTTACTTTTGGGAATGATAAGGATGAACTCATTAGATTTTGGTGACTATCCAGATCCAGATTCGGACACGAGAATTTAAAATAACGTTTTTTTTATTTAAAGTGATTCTTCACCATTACA